>NC_143041.1:47482446-47484946 GCF_057628025.1 Oncorhynchus mykiss | reverse complement strand
CATCCACAAGTACAACCTGCTGAGGTAGGCACTAACCCATCCACAAGTACAACCTGCTGAAGGACTCTATCTCAGAGGTAGGCACTAACCCATCCACAAGTACAACCTGCTGAAGGACTCTATCTCTGAGGTAGGCACTAACCCATCCACAAGTACAACCTGCTGAAGGACTCTTATCTCTGAGGTAGGCACTAACCCATCCACAAGTACAACCTGCTGAAGGACTCTATCTCTGAGGTAGGCACTAACCCATCCACAAGTACAACCTGCTGAGGTAGGCACTAACCCATCCACAAGTACAACCTGCTGAGGTAGGCACTAACCCATCCACAAGTACAACCTGCTGAGGTAGGCACTAACCCATCCACAAGTACAACCTGCTGAGGTAGGCACTAACCCATCCACAAGTACAACCTGCTGAAGGACTCTATCTCTGAGGTAGGCACTAACCCATCCACAAGTACAACCTGCTGAAGGACTCTATCTCTGAGGTAGGCACTAACCCATCCACAAGTACAACCTGTCGAAGGACTCTTATCTCTGAGGTAGGCACTAACCCATCCACAAGTACAACCTGCTGAAGGACTCTATCTCTGAGGTAGGCACTAACCCATCCACAAGTACAACCTGCTGAAGGACTCTATCTCTGAGGTAGGCACTAACCCATCCACAAGTACAACCTGCTGAGGTAGGCACTAACCCATCCACAAGTACAACCTGCTGAGGTAGGCACTAACCCATCCACAAGTACAACCTGCTGAGGTAGGCACTAACCCATCCACAAGTACAACCTGCTGAGGTAGGCACTAACCCATCCACAAGTACAACCTGCTGAAGGACTCTATCGCTGAGGTAGGCACTAACCCATCCACAAGTACAACCTGCTGAGGTAGGCACTAACCCATCCACAAGTACAACCTGCTGAGGTAGGCACTAACCCATCCACAAGTACAACCTGCTGAGGTAGGCACTAACCCATCCACAAGTACAACCTGCTGAGGTAGGCACTAACCCATCCACAAGTACAACCTGCTGAAGGACTCTATCGCTGAGGTAGGCACTAACCCATCCACAAGTACAACCTGCTGAGGTAGGCACTAACCCATCCACAAGTACAACCTGCTGAGGTAGGCACTAACCCATCCACAAGTACAACCTGCTGAGGTAGGCACTAACCCATCCACAAGTACAACCTGCTGAGGTAGGCACTAACCCATCCACAAGTACAACCTGCTGAAGGACTCTATCGCTGAGGTAGGCACTAACCCATCCACAAGTACAACCTGCTGAGGTAGGCACTAACCCATCCACAAGTACAACCTGCTGAGGTAGGCACTAACCCATCCACAAGTACAACCTGCTGAGGTAGGCATTAACCCATCCACAAGTACAACCTGCTGAAGGACTCTATCTCTGAGGTAGGCACTAACCCATCCACAAGTACAACCTGCTGAAGGACTCTTATCGCTGAGGTAGGCACTAACCCATCCACAAGTACAACCTGCTGAAGGACTCTATCTCTGAGGTAGGCACTAACCCATCCACAAGTACAACCTGCTGAAGGACTCTATTTCTGAGGTAGGCACTAACCCATCCACAAGTACAACCTGCTGAGGTAGGCACTAACCCATCCACAAGTACAACCTGCTGAAGGACTCTATCTCAGAGGTAGGCACTAACCCATCCACAAGTACAACCTGCTGAAGGACTCTATCTCTGAGGTAGGCACTAACCCATCCACAAGTACAACCTGCTGAAGGACTCTTATCTCTGAGGTAGGCACTAACCCATCCACAAGTACAACCTGCTGAAGGACTCTATCTCTGAGGTAGGCACTAACCCATCCACAAGTACAACCTGCTGAGGTAGGCACTAACCCATCCACAAGTACAACCTGCTGAGGTAGGCACTAACCCATCCACAAGTACAACCTGCTGAGGTAGGCACTAACCCATCCACAAGTACAACCTGCTGAGGTAGGCACTAACCCATCCACAAGTACAACCTGCTGAAGGACTCTATCTCTGAGGTAGGCACTAACCCATCCACAAGTACAACCTGCTGAAGGACTCTATCTCTGAGGTAGGCACTAACCCATCCACAAGTACAACCTGTCGAAGGACTCTTATCTCTGAGGTAGGCACTAACCCATCCACAAGTACAACCTGCTGAAGGACTCTATCTCTGAGGTAGGCACTAACCCATCCACAAGTACAACCTGCTGAAGGACTCTATCTCTGAGGTAGGCACTAACCCATCCACAAGTACAACCTGCTGAGGTAGGCACTAACCCATCCACAAGTACAACCTGCTGAGGTAGGCACTAACCCATCCACAAGTACAACCTGCTGAGGTAGGCACTAACCCATCCACAAGTACAACCTGCTGAGGTAGGCACTAACCCATCCACAAGTACAACCTGCTGAAGGACTCTATCGCTGAGGTAGGCACTAACCCATCCACAAGTACAACCTGCTGAGGTAGGCACTAACCCATCCAC
>NC_143041.1:47404946-47474946 GCF_057628025.1 Oncorhynchus mykiss | reverse complement strand
CTGAATAGGAGGATGTGACCTGGTCTGAATAGGAGGATATGACCTGGTCTGAATAGGAGGAGGAGGATGTGACCTGGTCTGAATAGGAGGATGTGACCTGGTCTGAATAGGAGGATGTGACCTGGTCTGAATAGGAGGATGTGACCTGGTCTAAATATGAGGATGTGACCTGGTCTGAATAGGAGGATGTGACCTGGTCTGAATAGGAGGAGGAGGATGTGACCCGGTCTGAATAGGAGGATATGACCTGCTCTAAATAGGAGGATGTGACCTTTTCTGAATAGGAGGATGTGACCTGGTCTGAATAGGAGGATGTGACCTGGTCTGAATAGGAGGATGTGACCTGGTCTGAATAGGAGGAGGAGGATATGACCTGGTCTGAATATGAGGATATGACCTGGTCTGAATAGGAGGATGTGACCTGGTCTGAATAGGAGGATGTGACCTGGTCTGAATAGGAGGAGGAGGATATGACCTGGTCTGAATAGGAGGATGTGACCTGGTCTGAATAGGAGGATATGACCTGGTCTGAATAGGAGGATGTGACCTGGTCTGAATAGGAGGATATGACCTGGTCTGAATAGGAGGATGTGACCTGGTCTGAATAGGAGGAGGATGTGACCTGGTCTGAATAGGAGGATATGACCTGGTCTGAATAGGAGGAGGATGTGACCTGGTCTGAATAGGAGGATATGACCTGGTCTGAATAGGAGGATGTGACCTGGTCTGAATAGGAGGATGTGACCTGGTCTGAATAGGAGGATATGACCTGGTCTGAATAGGAGGAGGAGGATGTGACCTGGTCTGAATAGGAGGAGGAGGATGTGACCTGGTCTGAATAGGAGGATGTTATCTGGTCTGAATAGGAGGATGTGACCTGGTCTGAATAGGAGGATGTGACCTGGTCTGAATAGGAGGATGTGAGCTGGTCTGAATAGGAGGATATGACCTGGACTGAATAGGAGGATGTGACCTGGTCTGAATAGGAGGATATGACCTGGTCTGAATAGGAGGATGTGACCTGGTCTGAATAGGAGGATGTGACCTGGTCTGAATAGGAGGATGTGACCTGGTCTGAATAGGAGGATGTGACCTGGTCTGAATAGGAGGATGTGACCTGGTCTTAATAGGAGGATGTGACCTGGTCTGAATAGGAGGATGTGACCTGGTCTGAATAGGAGGATGTGACCTGGTCTGAATAGGAGGATGTGACCTGATCTGAATAGGAGGATGTGACCTGGTCTGAATAGGAGGATGTGACCTGGTCTGAATAGGAGGATATGACCTGGTCTGAATAGGAGGATGTGACCTGGTCTGAGTAGGAGGATGTGAACTGGTCTGAATAGGAGGATGTGACCTGGTCTGAATAGGAGGATGTGACCTGGTCTGAATAGGAGGAGGAGGATGTGACCTGGTCTGAATATGAGGAGGAGGATGTGACCTGGTCTGAATAGGAGGATGTGACCTGGTCTGAATAGGAGGATGTGACCTGGTCTGAATAGGAGGATGTGCCCTGGTCTGAATAGGAGGATGTGACCTGGTCTGAATAGGAGGAGGAGGATGTGACCTGGTCTGAATAGGAGGAGGAGGATGTGACCTGGTCTGAATAGGAGGATATGACCTGGTCTGAATAGGAGGACATGACCTGGTCTGAATAGGAGGATGTGACCTGGTCTGATTAGGAGGATGTGACCTGGTCTGAATAGGAGGATGTGACCTGGTCTGAATAGGAGGATATGACCTGGTCTGAATAGGAGGATGTGACCTGGTCTGAATAGGAGGATATGACCTGGTCTGAATAGGAGGATGTGACCTGGTCTGAATAGGAGGATGTGACCTGGTCTGAATAGGAGGATATGACCTGGTCTGAATAGGAGGATATGACCTGGTCTGAATAGGAGGATATGACCTGGTCTGAATAGGAGGATGTGACCTGGTCTGAATAGGAGGATTTGACCTGGTCTGAATAGGAGGAGGAGGATGTGACCTGGTTTGAATAGGAGGATGTGACCTGGTCTGAATAGGAGGAGGAGGATGTGACCTGGTCTGAATAGGAGGATGTGACCTGGTCTGAATAGGAGGATATGACCTGGTCTGAATAGGAGGATATGACCTGGTCTGAATAGGAGGAGGAGGATGTGACCTGGTCTGAATAGGAGGATGTGACCAGGTCTGAATAGGAGGATGTGACCTGGTCTGAATAGGAGGATATGACCTGGTCTGAATAGGAGGAGGAGGATGTGACCTGGTCTGAATAGGAGGATGTGACCTGGTCTGAATAGGAGGATGTGACCTGGTCTGAATAGGAGGATGTGACCTGGTCTAAATATGAGGATGTGACCTGGTCTGAATAGGAGGATGTGACCTGGTCTGAATAGGAGGAGGAGGATGTGACCCGGTCTGAATAGGAGGATATGACCTGCTCTAAATAGGAGGATGTGACCTTTTCTGAATAGGAGGATGTGACCTGGTCTGAATAGGAGGATGTGACCTGGTCTGAATAGGAGGATGTGACCTGGTCTGAATAGGAGGAGGAGGATATGACCTGGTCTGAATATGAGGATATGACCTGGTCTGAATAGGAGGATGTGACCTGGTCTGAATAGGAGGATGTGACCTGGTCTGAATAGGAGGAGGAGGATATGACCTGGTCTGAATAGGAGGATGTGACCTGGTCTGAATAGGAGGATATGACCTGGTCTGAATAGGAGGATGTGACCTGGTCTGAATAGGAGGAGGAGGATGTGACCTGGTCTGAATAGGAGGATATGACCTGGTCTGAATAGGAGGAGGAGGATGTGACCTGGTCTGAATAGGAGGAGGAGGATGTGACCTGGTCTGAATAGGAGGAGGAGGATATGACCTGGTCTGAATAGGAGGAGGAGGATGTGACCTGGTCTGAATAGGAGGATGTGACTTGGTCTGAATAGGAGGATGTGACCTGGTCTGAATAGGAGGAGGAAAATGTGACCTGGTCTGAATAGGAGGAGGAGGATGTGACCCTGTCTGAATAGGAGGATATGACCTGGTCTGAATAGGAGGATGTGACCTGGTCTGAATAGGAGGAGGACGATGTGACCTGGTCTGAATAGGAGGATATGACCTGGTCTGAATAGGAGGATGTGACCTGGTCTGAATAGGAGGATGTGACCTGGTCTGAATAGGAGGATGTGACCTGGTCTGAATAGGAGGATGTGACCTGGTCTGAATAGGAGGATATGACCTGGTCTGAATAGGAGGATGTGACCTGGTCTGAATAGGAGGAGGAGGATGTGACCTGGTCTGAATAGGAGGATGTGACCTGGTCTGAATAGGAGGATGTGACCTGGTCTGAATAGGAGGTGGATGTGACCTGGTCTGAATAGGAGGATGTGACCTGGTCTGAATAGGAGGAGGAGGATGTGACCTGGTCTGAATAGGAGGATATGACCTGGTCTGAATAGGAGGATGTGACCTGGTCTGAATAGGAGGATGTGACCTAGTCTGAATAGGAGGAGGAGGATATGACCTGGTCTGAATAGGAGGATGTGACCTGGTCTGAATAGGAGGATGTGACCTGGTCTGAATAGGAGGAGGATGTGACCTGGTCTGAATAGGAGGATGTGACCTGGTCTGAATAGGAGGAGGAGGATGTGACCTGGTCTGAATAGGAGGATATGACCTGGTCTGAATAGGAGGATGTGACCTGGTCTGAATAGGAGGATGTGACCTGGTCTGAATAGGAGGAGGAGGATATGACCTGGTCTGAATAGGAGGATGTGACCTGGTCTGAATAGGAGGATGTGACCTGGTCTGAATAGGAGGATGTGACCTGGTCTGAATAGGAGGATGTGACCTGGTCTGAATAGGAGGATGTGACCTGGTCTGAATAGGAGGATGTGACCTGGTCTGAATAGGAGGATGTGACCTGGTCGGAATAGGAGGATGTGACCTGGTCTGAATAGGAGGAGGAGGATGTGACCTGGTCTGAATAGGAGGATATGACCTGGTCTGAATAGGAGGAGGAGGATGTGACCTGGTCTGAATAGGAGGAGGAGGATGTGACCTGGTCTGAATAGGAGGATGTGACCTGTTCTGAATAGGAGGAGGAGAATGTGACCTGGTCTGAATAGGAGGAGGAGGATGTGACCCTGTCTGAATAGGAGGATATGACCTGGTCTGAATAGGAGGATGTGACCTGGTCTGAATAGGAGGATGTGACCTGGTCTGAATAGGAGGAGGAGGATGTGACCTGGTCTGAATAGGAGGATATGACCTGGTCTGAATAGGAGGATGTGACCTGGTCTGAATAGGAGGATGTGACCTGGTCTGAATAGGAGGATGTGACCTGGTTTGAATAGGAGGATATGACCTGGTCTGAATAGGAGGATGTGACCTGGTCTGAATAGGAGGAGGAGGATGTGACCTGGTCTGAATAGGGAGATGTGACCTGGTCTGAATAGGAGGATGTGACCTGGTCTGAATAGGAGGATATGACCTGGTCTGAATAGGAGGATATGACCTGATCTGAATAGGAGGATATGACCTGGTCTGAATAGGAGGATGTGACCTGGTCTGAATAGGAGGAGGAGGATGTGACCTGGTCTGAATAGGAGGATGTGACCTGGTCTGAATAGGAGGATGTGACCTGGTCTGAATAGGAGGATATGACCTGGTCTGAATAGGAGGATGTGACCTGGTCTGAATTGGAGGATATGACCTGGTCTGAATAGGAGGATGTGACCTGGTCTGAATAGGAGTATATGACCTGGTCTGAATAAGAGGATATGACCTGGTCTGAATAGGAGGATGTGACCTGGTCTGAATAGGAGGATGTGACCTGGTCTGAATAGGAGGATGTGATCTGGTCTGAATAGGAGGAGGAGGATGTGACCTGGTCTGAATAGGAGGATGTGACCTGGTCTGAATAAGAGGATATGACCTGGTCTTAATAGGAGGATGTGACCTGGTCTGAATAGGAGGATGTGACCTGGTCTGAATAGGAGGATGTGACCTGGTCTGAATAGGAGGAGGAGGATTTGACCTGGTCTGAACAGAAAACAAACAGCAGTAAACAAACAACAGTCAACAAACAGCAGTCAACAAACAGCAGTCAACAAATAACATTAAACAAACAGCAGTCAACAAACAGCAGTCAACAAACAGCAGTCAACAAACAGCAGTCAACAAACAGCAGTCAACAAACAACAGTAAACAAACAGAGGTCAACAAACAACAGTCAACAAACAGCAGTCAACAAACAGCAGTCAACAAACAACAGTAAACAAACAACAGTCAACAAACAACAGTCAACAAACAGCAGTCAACAAACAGCAGTAAACAAACAGCAGTCAACAAACAGCAGTCAACAAACAGCAGTCAACAAACAACAGTCAACAAACAGCAGTCAACAAATAACAGTAAACAAACAGCAGTCAACAAACAGCAGTCAACAAACAGCAGTCAACAAACAACAGTCAACAAACAGCAGTCAACAAACAGCAGTCAACAAACAACAGTAAACAAACAACAGTCAACAAACAACAGTCAACAAACAGCAGTCAACAAACAGCAGTAAACAAACAGCAGTCAACAAACAGCAGTCAACAAACAACAGTAAACAAACAACAGTAAACAAACAGAGGTCAACAAACAACAGTCGACAAACAGCAGTCAACAAACTGCAGTCAACAAACAGAGTTCAACACACAACAGTCAACAAACAACAATCGACAAACAACAGTAAAATATTTTGGAGAGCAATAGAAGCTTATCGTATTGGACTAGATCACCCAAGATCACAATAGAATGAGATTAGTCTGACGGCCCAGACTGTCCAGTCACTATAGTTTCTATTCATGATCAGTCTGGCGGTCCAGTCTGTCCCGTCACTATAGTTTCTATTCATGATTAGTCTGGCGGTCCAGTCTGTATCGTCACTATTGTTTCTATTCATGATCAGTCTGGCGGTCCAGTCTGTATCGTCACTATAGTTTCTATTCATGATTAGTCTGGCGGTCCAGTCTGTATCGTCACTATTGTTTCTATTCATGATCAGTCTGGCGGTCCAGTCTGTATCGTCACTATAGTTTCTATTCATGATTAGTCTGGCGGTCCAGTCTGTATCGTCGCTATAGTTTCTAATCATGATTAGTCTGGCGGTCCAGTCTGTATCGTCACTATAGTTTCTATTCATGATTAGTCTGGCGGTCCAGTCTGTCCCGTCACTATTGTTTCTATTCATGATTAGTCTGGCGGCCCAGTCTGTATCGTCACTATAGTTTCTAATCATGATTAGTCTGGCGGCCCAGTCTGTATCGTCACTATAGTTTCTATTCATGATTAGTCTGGCGGCCCAGTCTGTCCAGTCACTATAGTTTCTATTCATGATCAGTCTGGCGGTCCAGTCTGTCCCGTCACTATAGTTTCTATTCATGATTAGTCTGGCGGCCCAGTCTGTATCGTCACTATAGTTTCTATTCATGATTAGTCTGGCGGTCCAGTCTGTCCCGTCACTATTGTTTCTATTCATGATTAGTCTGGCGGCCCAGTCTGTCCCGTCACTATAGTTTCTATTCATGATTAGTCTGGCGGTCCAGTCTGTCCCGTCACTATAGTTTCTATTCATGCTAAGCTCCTCAAATGATGTGGCTACGTTCAGCATAGTGGCTCTAATATCAGTCTACAATTTAGACTCCCAACACACACACACACACAGACACACACACACACAATCAAACAGTCTACAATTTTAGCAACCAGGAAATGACATAGCGATTTCCACAAGATAACACAAAGTCATAACAGCTTTCCCAGGTTGACAACAGATGCTGCTACGTCAGGGGAAATCAACAGGCGACTATCACAGCCAATCACAACGCTGGTGGCTAAGTAAATACTGTGAAACACCGTCATCCCGCTGTTACTGCAGATATGTTATGAACGTTTTCTGCTGAAATGATATATTTATTTTTTTATCCTATAGCGTAGCACCTTTTTAAGGTTTGCCGGTAAAACGGAAACCACTGGGCTTGAACTCACACCCTTCGGATCCAGAGTCATGGGATTCCACCCATCCGCCACCCCCGTCGACATCACTGTAGCATAATACGAGACTACTTAGAATGTATTTCCCAACGTCCTCAGGACAGGACAGATGTCCAATTCTGTTGTCAATCTGGGGGATCTGGCTGCACACACAGGAGCTGGGAACACTCTCTCTCACACACACACACACACACACACTTTGGAGCTGGGAACCCACACACACACACACACACTTTGGAGCTGGGAACCCACACATACACACACACTTTGGAGCTGGGAACCCACACACACACACACACACTTTGGAGTTGGGAACACACACACACGCTTTGGAGTTGGGAACACACACACACGCTTTGGAGTTGGGAACACACACACACACACACACACTTTGGAGTTGGGAACACACACTTTGGAGTTGGGATCACACACACACACGCACTTTGGAGTTGGGAACACACTCTTTGGAGTTGGGATCACACACACACACACACTTTGGAGTTGGGATCACAAACACACACACACACACGCACTTTGGAGTTGGGAACACACTCTTTGGAGTTGGGAACACTCTCTCTCACACACACTTTGGAGCTGGGAACCCACACACACACACACACTTTGGAGCTGGGAAACCACACATACACACACACTTTGGAGTTGGGATCACACACACCTACATACATCAGGGAATCCTCTCCTCTTTTTCATCCCTCACTTCCTGTCCTTAGGGGTCATCATACCATCCTCACTTCCTATCCTTAAGGGTCATCTTACCATTCTCACTTCCTGTCCTTAGGGATCATCATACCATCTTCACTTCCTGTCCTTAGGGGTCATCATACCATCCTCACTTCCTGTCCTTAGGGGTCATCTTATCATCCTCACTTCCTGTCCTTAGGGGTCATCATACCATCCTCACTTCCTGTCCTTAGGGGTCATCATACCATCCTCACTTCCTGTCCTTAGGGGTCATCATACCATCCTCACTTCCTGTCCTTAGGGGTCATCATACCATCCTCACTTCCTGTCTTTAGGGGTAATCTTATCATCCTCACTTCCTGTCCTTAGGGGTCATCATGACATCCTCACTTCCTGTCCTTAGGGGTCATCATACCATCCTCACTTCTGTCCTTAGGGGTCATCATACCATCCTCACTTCCTGTCCTTAGGGGTCATCATACCATCCTCACTTCCTGTCCTTAGGGGTCATCATACCATCCTCACTTCTTGTCCTTAGGGGTCATCATACCATCCTCACTTCCTGTCCTTAGGGGTATTGTTTTTTCCTTTATCTCTCCTTTGTTCGTTTAAATAAACCTAAATATATAAAATATAGGAACATTATTATAAAGCGGCTGTTGCATGAATGTAATGTTTACATGAGAAATGATGTACAAAATAAATAAAAATAAGAGGATTTAATTAAAACAAATATTGTGAAGATAGTTGAAAAGAGTAAAGTAGTAGAGATTCCTAGTTGTAATGAGACAGAGCTTATCTCTCTGTTGCTAGAATCTGCCAAATCTGACTCCAACCCAGCCAACCCACTACACCCCTCTCCTCCCTTCTCCTCCATCCCTCCTTTTTCTCCCCCCTGTCTCCCCCTGTCCTCCCCTCTGCACCTAGTGTTCTGAGATGTGTTCATCAAGGCATGCAACTGAAAACGTGAAACGGAAAGCAAAAATGAACGTTTTCTTATTGGGCAGGGTCCGTTTGGTACCTGATGAACACGACCCAGGACAGGTGGATACACAACACCATGCCACTCTGTTCATTTTGCCTGAACTATTTGTCATTCTCCCCAGTCACATTTATTCTGTTTTGTAACGTGTGAATTGTTGCTTTTGAGTTTTTATCCTGCCTAAAAGAGGAGTGAGAATGTCATAATTTAAATTATTTAATGTGTTTCTCCATTCATTCAGACCTATTTTTTTTATTTATTTCCGTTGTAAAAAATAAAAACAAATCTGTTGACATCAGATGTTGTAATGTTGGCAACAACAAACAAACAAACAACAACCAGTAAAGTGTAAAAATCCTGTATAAAAGAGATGTACTTCAGTTATCAATAAAATCCTTTTTTTGGAAAGCGTTTGTCCGTTGCTCATTGGTTTTCTATTGGAGAAAAGATATCCCCCAGTATCACAGCAGACTTTCGAGTAAACACTTTACAGTATTTTACAGTTGTTCTGTCCTGCTTATGAAAGCATCGTGTGCGGATGATTCATGTGTTATGCCTCTTTTAAGTAGGTCCCCCATCAAACCTTTGTTGTGCATGATGCTGTAGTGTAGCGTAGTGTAGTGGTGGATCTAGGTCTGTCATAACTGGTTAACTACCAGTTTTAAACAGCACATCCTTGACCTGGATCTCCTGTCCTCACTGTATCAGCTGGACATACTTCGGACATGAGCCTGACTTCTGTCTGTCTGGCCTTTCTGTATGTCTATGTCTGGCCCGGTATGTCTCTGTCTGGCCCGGTATGTCTCAGCCTGGCCCGGTATGTCTCTGTCTGGCCCGTTATGTCTCTGTCTGGCCCGGTATGTCTCTTTCTGGCCCGGTCTACTCCGGCATGTCTCTGTCTGGCCCGGTATGTCTCTGTCTGGCCCGGTATGTCTCTGTCTGGCCTGGTATGTCTCTGTCTGTCCCGGTATGTCTCAGTCTGGCCCAGTATGTCTCTGTCTGGCCCGGTATGTCTCTTTCTGGCCCCGGTCTACTCCGGTATGTCTCTGTCTGGCCCGGTATGTCTCTGTCTGGCCCGGTATATCTCTGTCTGGCCCGGTATATTTCTGTCTGGCCCGGTATATTTCTGTCTGGCCCGGTATGTCTCTATCTGGCCCGGTATGTCTCTTTCTGAGAGATGGATGGAGAGAAGAGATGGATGGATGGATAGAGAGGAGAGATGGATGGAGAGGAGAGATGGATGGATGGATAGAGAGGAGAGGAGAGATGGATGGGTCTTATTATAACAACACTGACCCTGGGGTCTTATTATAACAACACTGACCATGGGGTCTTATTATAACACCACGGACCCTGGGGTCTTATTATAACAACACTGACCCTGGGGTCTTATTATAACAACACTGACCCTGGGGTCTTATTATAACACCACTGACCCTGGGGTCTTATTATAACAACACTGACCCTGGGGTCTTATTATAACACCACGGACCCTGGGGTCTTATTATAACAACACTGACCATGGGGTCTTATTATAACACCACTGACCCTGGGGTCTTATTATAACAACACTGACCATGGGGTCTTATTATAACACCACTGACCCTGGGGTCTTATTATAACACCACTGACCCTGGGGTCTTATTATAACAACACTGACCCTGGGGTCTTATTATAACAACACTGACCCTGGGGTCTTATTATAACAACACTGACCCTGGGGTCTTATTATAACAACACTGACCCTGGGGTCTTATTATAACAACACTGACCCTGGGGTCTTATTATAACACCACGGACCCTGGGGTTTTATTAATCCTCCTCTAAACCGCTCGGAAGTTAAGGAACATGGACTGGGTTAAGGTAATGGACTGGGGTAAAGGTAATGGACTGGGTAAAGGTAATGGACTGGGTTAAGGTAATGGACTGGGTTAAGGTAATGGGCTGGGGTTAAGGTAATGTGGTAAAGGTAATGGACTGAGTTAAGGTAATGGTCTAGGGTTAAGGAACATGGACTGAATAAGGTAATGGACTGGGGTAAAGGTAATGGGCTGGGGTAAAGGTAATGGACTGGGTTAAGGTAATGGACTGGGTAAGGTAATGGACTGGGTAAAGGTAATGGACTGGGATAAAGGTAATGGACTGGGTTAAGGTAATGGACTGGTTAAGGTAATGGACTGGGTTAAGGTAATGGACTGGGTTAAGGTAATGGACTGGTTAAGGTAATGGACTGGGTAAGGTAATGGACTGGGTTAAGGTAATGGACTGGGTTAAGGTAATGGACTGGTTAAGGTAATGGACTGGGTAAGGTAATGGACTGGGTTAAGGTAATGGACTGGGGTTAAGGTAATGGACTGGGTTAAGGAAATGGACTGGTTAAGGTAATGGACTGGGTTAAGGTAATGGACTGGGGTTAAGGTAATGGACTGGGTTAAGGTAATGGACTGGGTTAAGGTAATGGACTGGGTTAAGGTAATGGACTGGGTTAAGGTAATGGACTGGTTAAGGTAATGGACTGGGTTAAGGTAATGGACTGGGGTTAAGGTAATGGACTGGGGTTAAGGTAATGGACTGGGGTTACGGTAATATGTTAACTCCAGCCTTACTTGCACAATCCAATACTTTTAAATGTATGAGGTGGAGTGAACAAGTGCACATGGGGTACAGTGTCCTTACTGTAAGAGGGGTAGAGAATAGGAGGTATCCTTACTGTAAGAGGGGTAGAGAATAGGAAGTATTCTTACTGTAAGAGGGGTAGAGAATAGGAAGTATCCTTACTGTAAGAGGGGTAGAGAATAGGAAGTATTCTTACTGTAAGAGGGGTAGAGAATAGGAAGTATCCTTACTGTAAGAGGGGTAGAGAATAGGAAGTATCCTTACTGTAAGAGGGGTATAGAATAGGAAGTATCCTTACTGTAAGAGGGGTAGAGAATAGGAAGTGCCCTTACTGTAAGAGGGGTATAGAATAGGAAGTATCCTTACTGTAAGAGGGGTAGAGAATAGGAAGTGTCCTTACTGTAAGAGGGGTATAGAATAGGAAGTATCCTTACTGTAAGAGGGGTAGAGAATAGGAAGTATCCTTACTGTAAGAGGGGTATAGAATAGGAAGTATCCTTACTGTAAGAGGGGTATAGAATAGGAAGTATCCTTACTGTAAGAGGGGTAGAGAATAGGAAGTATCCTTACTGTAAGAGGGGTATAGAATAGGAAGTATCCTTACTGTAAGAGGGGTATAGAATAGGAAGTATCCTTACTGTAAGAGGGGTAGAGAATAGGAAGTATCCTTACTGTAAGAGGGGTAGAGAATAGGAAGTGTCCTTACTGTAAGAGGGGTATAGAATAGGAAGTATCCTTACTGTAAGAGGGGTATAGAATAGGAAGTATCCTTACTGTAAGAGGGGTAGAGAATAGGAAGTGTCCTTACTGTAAGAGGGGTATAGAATAGGAAGTATCCTTACTGTAAGAGGGGTAGAGAATAGGAAGTGTCCTTACTGTTAGAGGGGTAGAGAATAGGAGGTGACACAGCACAAACATGGATGTTATTCAGCAGAAGAGAACAGATATTCTCATCTTTTCTTCCTCAAGTGTGCTCTTCCTTCACTCCCCCATGTTTCTTATGCCTGTCCATTCCATGGTATGGAGTCAACAAGTACACACTTCTAAGGTAGACAATTGGGACTCATTAAAAGGCCTTCGATAAGATCCTGGATCAACCTAGAGATGGTTCAGAGAGAGAGAGAGAGACATGGTTCAGAGAGAGAGAGAGAGACATGGTTCAGAGAGAGAGAGAGAGACATGGTTCAGAGAGAGTGAGAGAGAGAGAGACAGCACACAGATACATCACACTGTCTCCACTAATGCTGTTCCTGAATAGATCATTGTTCCGTCTTTTCCGGGCCTTTCTAAAAAAAATAGAAGGATAAAGAACTTTAAGGATGAGAACGAAAGACAAATGATAGAGAAACAGAAATGAATGTGATATGGATTGATAGACGGCTCGGGGTATAATAAAGAGGACAGAGAGAGAAAGATGGAGGGAGATGTAATTATTACACATTATCAGAGCAGATGGACACAGTTGCCATGGAGAGAGGCACGAGTATTCTGTGTTCCGTTTCTGATCAACAGCAATACTGTGTCCTGTGGAGAGAGAGAATGAACGAGGGGATGAATTAGAGGAGAGAAGGGAGGAGAAGAGGTCCTGAGAAGAAAGGGATGAGAAGTTGAGGGTAGGGAATGACGAGTGACAGAGGAAAGGAGAGTTTGTGTGGACGCGTGGTGGTGGTGGTGGGGGGGGGGGGGGGGGTGTCTTGTCTGGAACCAATCAGGTCAAGGTGAGACAAACTCCTGCTCATACCAAACCCTCATCTATATATACAGACAAGACGTCTATAGGAGGCTCTGCCACCTCACACACAGAGACAGACCGACACACCAAACCCTCATCTATATATACAGACAAGACGTCTATAGGAGGCTCTGCCACCTCACACACAGAGACAGACCGACACACCAAACCCTCATCTACATATACAGACAAGACGTCTATAGGAGGCTCTGCCACCTCACACACAGAGACAGACCGACACACCAAACCCTCATCTACAGTATATATACTCTTATCTTGGACTAGGTGGTTCTCAATAATACTACCAAGCTGCACGCAATTGGAGGGTCGTAGGATGTGAGACGGAGGGTCGTAGTATGTGAGACGGAGGGTCGTAGTATGTGAGACGGAGGGTCGTAGTATGTGAGTTAGAGAGGTTAGAGAGGATATAGAGTTAGAGAGGTTAGAGAGGATATAGAGTTTAAGAGGATATAGAGTTAGAGAGGATATAGAGTTAGAGAGGTTAGAGAGGATATAGAGTTTAAGAGGATATAGAGTTAGAGAGGTTAGAGAGGATATAGAGTTAGAGAGGATTAGAGTTAGAGAGGTTAGAGGGGTTAGAGAGGATGTAGAGTTAGAGAGGATATAGAGTTAGAGAGGTTAGAGAGGATATAGAGTTTAAGAGGATATAGAGTTAGAGAGGTTAGAGAGGATATAGAGTTAGAGAGGATTAGAGTTAGAGAGGTTAGAGGGGTTAGAGAGGATGTAGAGTTAGAGAGGTTAGAGAGGATGTAGAGTTAGAGAGGTTAGAGGGGTTAGAGAGGATTAGAGTTAGAGAGATTAGAGAGGATATAGAGTTAGAGAGGTTAGAGAGGATATAGCGTTAGAGAGGATATAGAGTTAGAGAGGATATAGAGTTAGAGAGGTTAGAGAGGATATAGAGTTTAAGTGGATATAGAGTTAGAGAGGTTAGAGAGGATATAGAGTTAGAGATGTTTAGAGTTAGAGGGGTTAGAGAGGATTGGAGTTAGAGAGGTTAGAGAGGATATAGAGTTAGAGAGGTTAGAGAGGATATAGAGTTAGAGAGGATATAGAGTTAGAGAGGTTAGAGAGGATATAGAGTTAGAGAGGATTAGAGTTAGAGAGGTTAGAGAGGATATAGAGTTAGAGAGGATTAGAGTTAGAGAGGTTAGAGGGGTTAGAGAGGATTAGAGTTAGAGAGGATTAGAGGGGATATAGAGTTAGATAGGATTAGAGTTAGAGAGGATTAGAGTTAGAGAGGATTAGAGTTAGAGAGGATTAGAGTTAGAGAGGATTAGAGTTAGAGAGGATTAGAGTTAGAGGGGATTAGAGGGGATATAGAGTTAGAGAGGTTAGAGAGGATTAGAGGGGATATAGAGTTAGAGGGGATTAGAGTTAGAGGGGTTAGAGAGGATATAGAGTTAGAGAGGTTAGAGAGGATATAGAGTTAGAGAGGTTAGAGGGGTTAGAGAGGATTAGAGTTAGAGAGTTTAGAGGGGTTAGAGAGGATATAGAGTTAGAGAGGATTAGAGTTAGAAAGATTAGAGAGGATATAGAGTTAGAGAGGTTAGAGAGGATATAGAGTTAGAGAGGTTAGAGAGGATATAGAGTAAGAGGGGTTAGAGAGGATATAGAGTTAGAGAGGTTAGAGAGGATATAGAGTTAGAGAGGTTAGAGAGGATATAGAGTTAGAGAGGTTAGAGGGGTTAGAGAGGATTAGAGTTAGAGAGTTTAGAGGGGTTAGAGAGGATATAGAGTTAGAGAGGATTAGAGTTAGAGAGATTAGAGAGGATATAGAGTTAGAGAGGATTAGAGTTAGAGAGGATATAGAGTTAGAGATGTTTAGAGTTAGAGGGGTTAGAGAGGATTGGAGTTAGAGAGGTTAGAGAGGATATAGAGTTAGAGAGGTTAGAGAGGATATAGAGTTAGAGAGGATATAGAGTTAGAGAGGTTAGAGGGGTTAGAGAGGATTAGAGTTAGAGAGGATTAGAGGGGATATAGAGTTAGATAGGATTAGAGTTAGAGAGGATTAGAGTTAGAGAGGATTAGAGTTAGAGAGGATTAGAGTTAGAGGGGATTAGAGGGGATATAGAGTTAGAGAGGTTAGAGAGGATTAGAGTTAGAGGGGATTAGAGGGGATATAGAGTTAGAGAGGTTAGAGAGGATTAGAGGGGATATAGAGTTAGAGGGGATTAGAGTTAGAGGGGTTAGAGAGGATATAGAGTTAGAGAGGTTAGAGAGGATATAGAGTTAGAGAGGTTAGAGGGGTTAGAGAGGATTAGAGTTAGAGAGTTTAGAGGGGTTAGAGAGGATATAGAGTTAGAGAGGATTAGAGTTAGAAAGATTAGAGAGGATATAGAGTTAGAGAGGTTAGAGAGGATATAGAGTTAGAGAGGTTAGAGAGGATATAGAGTAAGAGGGGTTAGAGAGGATATAGAGTTAGAGAGGTTAGAGAGGATATAGAGTTAGAGAGGTTAGAGAGGATATAGAGTTAGAGAGGTTAGAGGGGTTAGAGAGGATTAGAGTTAGAGAGGATATAAAGGTAGAGAGGTTAGAGAGGATATAGAGTTAGAGAGGATATAGAGTTAGAGGGGTTAGAGAGGATATAGAGTTAGAGGTGTTAGAGAGGATATAGAGTTAGAGAGGTTAGAGAGGATATATAGTGCACTACTGTTGACCAGAGTCCTATAGGTTAGAGGGGTTAGAGAGGATTAGAGTTAGAGGTTAGAGAGGATTAGAGTTAGAGAGGTTAGAGGGGTTAGAGAGGATTAGAGTTAGAGGTTAGAGAGGATTAGAGTTAGAGAGGTTAGAGAGGATGTAGAGTTAGAGAGGTTAGAGAGGATATAGAGTTAGAGAGGTTAGAGAGGATATAGAGTTTAAGAGGATATAGAGTTAGAGAGGATATAGAGTTAGAGAGGTTAGAGAGGATATAGAGTTTAAGAGGATATAGAGTTAGAGAGGTTAGAGAGGATATAGAGTTAGAGAGGATTAGAGTTAGAGAGGTTAGAGGGGTTAGAGAGGATGTAGAGTTAGAGAGGATATAGAGTTAGAGAGGTTAGAGAGGATATAGAGTTTAAGAGGATATAGAGTTAGAGAGGTTAGAGAGGATATAGAGTTAGAGAGGATTAGAGTTAGAGAGGTTAGAGGGGTTAGAGAGGATGTAGAGTTAGAGAGGTTAGAGAGGATGTAGAGTTAGAGAGGTTAGAGGGGTTAGAGAGGATTAGAGTTAGAGAGGATTAGAGGGGATATAGAGTTAGATAGGATTAGAGTTAGAGAGGATTAGAGTTAGAGAGGATTAGAGTTAGAGAGGATTAGAGTTAGAGAGGATTAGAGTTAGAGAGGATTAGAGTTAGAGGGGATTAGAGGGGATATAGAGTTAGAGAGGTTAGAGAGGATTAGAGGGGATATAGAGTTAGAGGGGATTAGAGTTAGAGGGGTTCGAGAGGATTAGAGGGGAATAGAGTTAGAGAGGATTAGAGAGGATATAGAGTTAGAGAGGATTAGAGTTAGAGAGGATTAGAGTTAGAGAGGATTAGAGTTAGAGAGGATTAGAGGGGATATAGAGTTAGAGAGGATTAGAGTTAGAGAGGATTAGAGGGGATATAGAGTTAGAGAGGATTAGAGTTAGAGAGGATTAGAGGGGATATAGAGTTAGAGAGGATTAGAGTTAGAGGGGTTAGAGAGGATTAGAGTTAGAGAGGATTAGAGGGGATATAGAGTTAGAGAGGTTAGAGAGGATTAGAGTTAGAGAGGTTAGAGAGGATTAGAGTTAGAGAGGTTAGAGAGGATATAGAGTTAGAGAGGATTAGAGTTAAAGAGGTTAGGGGGATATAGAGTTAGAGAGGTTAGAGAGGATTAGAGTTAGAGAGGTTAGAGAGGATTAGAGTTAGAGAGGTTAGAGAGGATTAGAGTTAGAGAGGTTAGAGAGGATTAGAGTTAGAGAGGTTAGAGAGGATTAGAGTTAGAGAGGTTAGAGAGGATTAGAGTTAGAGAGGTTAGAGAGGATATAGAGTTAGAGAGGATTAGAGTTAAAGAGGTTAGAGAGGATTAGAGTTAAAGAGGTTAGAGGGGATATAGAGTTAGAGAGGTTAGAGAGGATTAGAGTTAGAGAGGTTAGAGAGGATTAGAGTTAGAGAGGTTAGAGAGGATTAGAGTTAGAGAGGTTAGAGAGGATTAGAGTTAGAGAGGTTAGAGAGGATTAGAGTTAGAGAGGTTAGAGAGGATTAGAGTTAGAGAGGTTAGAGGGGATATAGAGTTAGAGAGGTTAGAGAGGATTAGAGTTAGAGAGGTTAGAGAGGATATAGAGTTAGAGGGGTTAGAGAGGATATAGAGGTAGAGAGGTTAGAGAGGATATAGAGTTAGAGGGGTTAGAGAGGATATAGAGGTAGAGAGGTTAGAGAGGATTAGAGTTAGAGAGGTTAGAGAGGATTAGAGTTAGAGAGGTTAGAGAGGATTAGAGTTAGAGAGGTTAGAGAGGATTAGAGTTAGAGAGGTTAGAGAGGATTAGAGTTAGAGAGGTTAGAGAGGATATAGAGTTAGAGAGGTTAGAGAGGATTAGAGTTAGAGAGGATTAGAGTTAGAGATGTTAGAGGGGTTAGAGAGGATTAGAGTTAGAGAGGTTAGAGGGGTTAGAGAGGATTAGAGTTAGAGGTTAGAGAGGATTAGAGTTAGAGAGGTTAGAGTTAGAGAGGATTAGAGTTAGAGAGGTTAGAGTTAGAGAGGTTAGAGTTAGAGAGGTTAGAGGGGATTAGAGTTTAGAGGTTAGAGAGGATTAGAGTTAGAGAGGTTAGAGGGGTTAGAGAGGATTAGAGTTAGAGAGGATTAGAGTTAGAGAGGTTAGAGAGGATTAGAGTTAGAGAGGTTAGAGAGGATATAGAGTTAGAGGGGTTAGAGAGGATATAGAGTTAGTGAGGTTAGAGGGGATATAGAGTTAGAGAGGTTAGAGAGGATTAGAGTTAGCGAGGTTAGAGAGGATTAGAGTTAGAGAGGTTAGAGAGGATATAGAGTTAGAGAGGTTAGAGAGTATTAGAGTTAGAGAGGTTAGAGAGGATTAGAGTTAGAGAGGTTAGAGAGGATATAGAGTTAGAGGGGTTAGAGAGGATTAGAGTTAGAGAGGTTAGAGAGCATTAGAGTTAGAGAGGTTAGAGAGGATATAGAGTTAGAGAGGTTAGAGAGGATTAGAGTTAGAGAGGTTAGAGAGGATTAGAGTTAGAGAGGTTAGAGGGGATATAGAGTTAGAGAGGTTAGAGAGGATTAGAGTCAGAGAGGATATAGAGTTAGAGAGGATTAGAGTTAGAGAGGTTAGAGGGGATATACAGTTAGAGGGGTTAGAGAGGATATAGAGTTAGAGAGGTTAGAGGGGTTAGAGAGGATTAGAGTTAGAGAGGTTAGAGAGGATATAGAGTTAGAGAGGTTAGAGAGGATATAGAGTTAGAGAGGTTAGAGGGGTTAGAGAGGATTAGAGTTAGAGAGGATTAGAGTTAGAGAGATTAGAGAGGATATAGAGTTAGAGAGGTTAGAGAGGATTAGAGTTAGAGAGGTTAGAGAGGATATAGAGTTAGAGAGGTTAGAGAGGATTAGAGTTAGAGAGGTTAGGGGGATATAGAGTTAGAGAGGTTAGAGAGGATTAGAGTTAGAGAGGTTAGAGGGGTTAGAGAGGATATAGAGTTAGAGAGGTTAGAGAGGATTAGAGTTAGAGAGGTTAGAGAGGATATAGAGTAAGAGGGGTTAGAGAGGATATAGAGTTAGAGAGGTTAGAGAGGATATAGAGTTAGAGAGGTTAGAGAGGATATAGAGTTAGAGAGGTTAGAGGGGTTAGAGAGGATTAGAGTTAGAGAGTTTAGAGGGGTTAGAGAGGATATAGAGTTAGAGAGGATTAGAGTTAGAGAGATTAGAGAGGATATAGAGTTAGAGAGGATTAGAGTTAGAGAGGATATAGAGTTAGAGAGGTTAGAGAGGATATAGAGTTAGAGAGGTTAGAGGGGTTAGAGAGGATTAGAGTTAGAGAGGATATAAAGGTAGAGAGGTTAGAGAGGATATAGAGTTAGAGAGGATATAGAGTTAGAGGGGTTAGAGAGGATATAGAGTTAGAGGTGTTAGAGAGGATATAGAGTTAGAGAGGTTAGAGAGGATATATAGTGCACTACTGTTGACCAGAGTCCTATAGGTTAGAGGGGTTAGAGAGGATTAGAGTTAGAGGTTAGAGAGGATTAGAGTTAGAGAGGTTAGAGGGGTTAGAGAGGATTAGAGTTAGAGGTTAGAGAGGATTAGAGTTAGAGAGGTTAGAGAGGATGTAGAGTTAGAGAGGTTAGAGAGGATATAGAGTTAGAGAGGTTAGAGAGGATATAGAGTTTAAGAGGATATAGAGTTAGAGAGGATATAGAGTTAGAGAGGTTAGAGAGGATATAGAGTTTAAGAGGATATAGAGTTAGAGAGGTTAGAGAGGATATAGAGTTAGAGAGGATTAGAGTTAGAGAGGTTAGAGGGGTTAGAGAGGATGTAGAGTTAGAGAGGTTAGAGAGGTTGTAGAGTTAGAGAGGTTAGAGGGGTTAGAGAGGATTAGAGTTAGAGAGATTAGAGAGGATATAGAGTTAGAGAGGTTAGAGAGGATATAGCGTTAGAGAGGATATAGAGTTAGAGAGGATATAGAGTTAGAGAGGTTAGAGAGGATATAGAGTTTAAGTGGATATAGAGTTAGAGAGGTTAGAGAGGATATAGAGTTAGAGATGTTTAGAGTTAGAGGGGTTAGAGAGGATTGGAGTTAGAGAGGTTAGAGAGGATATAGAGTTAGAGAGGTTAGAGAGGATATATAGTGTTAGAGAGGATTAGAGTTAGAGAGGTTAGAGAGGATATAGAGTTAGAGAGGATTAGAGTTAGAGAGGTTAGAGGGGTTAGAGAGGATTAGAGTTAGAGAGGATTAGAGGGGATATAGAGTTAGATAGGATTAGAGTTAGAGAGGATTAGAGTTAGAGAGGATTAGAGTTAGAGAGGATTAGCGTTAGAGGGGATTAGAGTTAGAGGGGTTAGAGAGGATTAGAGGGGATATAGAGTTAGAGAGGTTAGAGAGGATTAGAGGGGATATAGAGTTAGAGGGGATTAGAGTTAGAGGGGTTAGAGAGGATTAGAGTTAGAGAGGATTAGAGTTAGAGAGGATTAGAGTTAGAGAGGATTAGAGTTAGAGAGGATATAGAGTTAGAGGGGTTAGAGAGGATTGGAGTTAGAGAGGTTAGAGAGGATATAGAGTTAGAGAGGATTAGAGGGGATATAGAGTTAGAGAGGATTAGAGTTAGAGAGGATTAGAGGGGATATAGAGTTAGAGAGGATTAGAGTTAGAGGGGTTAGAGAGGATTAGAGTTAGAGAGGATTAGAGGGGATATAGAGTTAGAGAGGTTAGAGAGGATTAGAGTTAGAGAGGTTAGAGAGGATTAGAGTTAGAGAGGTTAGAGAGGATATAGAGTTAGAGAGGATTAGAGTTAAAGAGGTTAGGGGGATATAGAGTTAGAGAGGTTAGAGAGGATTAGAGTTAGAGAGGTTAGAGAGGATTAGAGTTAGAGAGGTTAGAGAGGATTAGAGTTAGAGAGGTTAGAGAGGATTAGAGTTAGAGAGGTTAGAGAGGATTAGAGTTAGAGAGGTTAGAGAGGATTAGAGTTAGAGAGGTTAGAGAGGATATAGAGTTAGAGAGGATTAGAGTTAAAGAGGTTAGAGAGGATTAGAGTTAAAGAGGTTAGAGGGGATATAGAGTTAGAGAGGTTAGAGAGGATTAGAGTTAGAGAGGTTAGAGAGGATTAGAGTTAGAGAGGTTAGAGAGGATTAGAGTTAGAGAGGTTAGAGAGGATTAGAGTTAGAGAGGTTAGAGAGGATTAGAGTTAGAGAGGTTAGAGAGGATTAGAGTTAGAGAGGTTAGAGGGGATATAGAGTTAGAGAGGTTAGAGAGGATTAGAGTTAGAGAGGTTAGAGAGGATATAGAGTTAGAGGGGTTAGAGAGGATATAGAGGTAGAGAGGTTAGAGAGGATATAGAGTTAGAGGGGTTAGAGAGGATATAGAGGTAGAGAGGTTAGAGAGGATTAGAGTTAGAGAGGTTAGAGAGGATTAGAGTTAGAGAGGTTAGAGAGGATTAGAGTTAGAGAGGTTAGAGAGGATTAGAGTTAGAGAGGTTAGAGAGGATTAGAGTTAGAGAGGTTAGAGAGGATATAGAGTTAGAGAGGTTAGAGAGGATTAGAGTTAGAGAGTATTAGAGTTAGAGAGGTTAGAGGGGTTAGAGAGGATTAGAGTTAGAGAGGTTAGAGGGGTTAGAGAGGATTAGAGTTAGAGGTTAGAGAGGCTTAGAGTTAGAGAGGTTAGAGTTAGAGAGGATTAGAGTTAGAGAGGTTAGAGTTAGAGAGGTTAGAGTTAGAGAGGTTAGAGGGGATTAGAGTTAGAGGTTAGAGAGGATTAGAGTTAGAGAGGTTAGAGGGGTTAGAGAGGATTAGAGTTAGAGAGGTTAGGGGGATATAGAGTTAGAGAGGTTAGAGAGGATTAGAGTTAGAGAGGTTAGAGGGGTTAGAGAGGATTAGAGTTAGAGAGGATTAGAGTTAGAGAGGTTAGAGAGGATTAGAGTTAGAGAGGTTAGAGAGGATATAGAGTTAGAGGGGTTAGAGAGGATATAGAGTTAGAGAGGTTAGAGGGGATATAGAGTTAGAGAGGTTAGAGAGGATTAGAGTTAGCGAGGTTAGAGAGGATTAGAGTTAGCGAGGTTAGAGAGGATTAGAGTTAGAGAGGTTAGAGAGGATATAGAGTTAGAGAGGTTAGAGAGTATTAGAGTTAGAGAGGTTAGAGAGGATTAGAGTTAGAGAGGTTAGAGAGGATATAGAGTTAGAGGGGTTAGAGAGGATTAGAGTTAGAGAGGTTAGAGAGCATTAGAGTTAGAGAGGTTAGAGAGGATATAGAGTTAGAGAGGTTAGAGAGGATTAGAGTTAGAGAGGTTAGAGAGGATTAGAGTTAGAGAGGTTAGAGGGGATATAGAGTTAGAGAGGTTAGAGAGGATTAGAGTCAGAGAGGATATAGAGTTAGAGAGGATTAGAGTTAGAGAGGTTAGAGGGGATATACAGTTAGAGGGGTTAGAGAGGATATAGAGTTAGAGAGGTTAGAGGGGTTAGAGAGGATTAGAGTTAGAGAGGTTAGAGAGGATATAGAGTTAGAGAGGTTAGAGAGGATATAGAGTTAGAGAGGTTAGAGGGGTTAGAGAGGATTAGAGTTAGAGAGGATTAGAGTTAGAGAGATTAGAGAGGATATAGAGTTAGAGAGGTTAGAGAGGATTAGAGTTAGAGAGGTTAGAGAGGATATAGAGTTAGAGAGGTTAGAGAGGATTAGAGTTAGAGAGGTTAGGGGGATATAGAGTTAGAGAGGTTAGAGAGGATTAGAGTTAGAGAGGTTAGAGGGGTTAGAGAGGATATAGAGTTAGAGAGGTTAGAGAGGATTAGAGTTAGAGAGGTTAGAGAGGATATAGAGTAAGAGGGGTTAGAGAGGATATAGAGTTAGAGAGGTTAGAGAGGATATAGAGTTAGAGAGGTTAGAGAGGATATAGAGTTAGAGAGGTTAGAGGGGTTAGAGAGGATTAGAGTTAGAGAGTTTAGAGGGGTTAGAGAGGATATAGAGTTAGAGAGGATTAGAGTTAGAGAGATTAGAGAGGATATAGAGTTAGAGAGGATTAGAGTTAGAGAGGATATAGAGTTAGAGAGGTTAGAGAGGATATAGAGTTAGAGAGGTTAGAGGGGTTAGAGAGGATTAGAGTTAGAGAGGATATAAAGATAGAGAGGTTAGAGAGGATATAGAGTTAGAGAGGATATAGAGTTAGAGGGGTTAGAGAGGATATAGAGTTAGAGGTGTTAGAGAGGATATAGAGTTAGAGAGGTTAGAGAGGATATATAGTGCACTACTGTTGACCAGAGTCCTATAGGTTAGAGGGGTTAGAGAGGATTAGAGTTAGAGATTAGAGAGGATTAGAGTTAGAGAGGTTAGAGGGGTTAGAGAGGATTAGAGTTAGAGGTTAGAGAGGATTAGAGTTAGAGAGGTTAGAGAGGATGTAGAGTTAGAGAGGTTAGAGAGGATATAGAGTTAGAGAGGTTAGAGAGGATATAGAGTTTAAGAGGATATAGAGTTAGAGAGGATATAGAGTTAGAGAGGTTAGAGAGGATATAGAGTTTAAGAGGATATAGAGTTAGAGAGGTTAGAGAGGATATAGAGTTAGAGAGGATTAGAGTTAGAGAGGTTAGAGGGGTTAGAGAGGATGTAGAGTTAGAGAGGTTAGAGAGGTTGTAGAGTTAGAGAGGTTAGAGGGGTTAGAGAGGATTAGAGTTAGAGAGATTAGAGAGGATATAGAGTTAGAGAGGTTAGAGAGGATATAGCGTTAGAGAGGATATAGAGTTAGAGAGGATATAGAGTTAGAGAGGTTAGAGAGGATATAGAGTTTAAGTGGATATAGAGTTAGAGAGGTTAGAGAGGATATAGAGTTAGAGATGTTTAGAGTTAGAGGGGTTAGAGAGGATTGGAGTTAGAGAGGTTAGAGAGGATATAGAGTTAGAGAGGTTAGAGAGGATATATAGTGTTAGAGAGGATTAGAGTTAGAGAGGTTAGAGAGGATATAGAGTTAGAGAGGATTAGAGTTAGAGAGGTTAGAGGGGTTAGAGAGGATTAGAGTTAGAGAGGATTAGAGGGGATATAGAGTTAGATAGGATTAGAGTTAGAGAGGATTAGAGTTAGAGAGGATTAGAGTTAGAGAGGATTAGAGTTAGAGGGGATTAGAGTTAGAGGGGTTAGAGAGGATTAGAGGGGATATAGAGTTAGAGAGGTTAGAGAGGATTAGAGGGGATATAGAGTTAGAGGGGATTAGAGTTAGAGGGGTTAGAGAGGATTAGAGTTAGAGAGGATTAGAGTTAGAGAGGATTAGAGTTAGAGAGGATTAGAGTTAGAGAGGATTAGAGGGGATATAGAGTTAGAGAGGATTAGAGTTAGAGAGGATTAGAGGGGATATAGAGTTAGAGAGGATTAGAGTTAGAGGGGTTAGAGAGGATTAGAGTTAGAGAGGATTAGAGGGGATATAGAGTTAGAGAGGTTAGAGAGGATTAGAGTTAGAGAGGTTAGAGAGGATTAGAGTTAGAGAGGTTAGAGAGGATATAGAGTTAGAGAGGATTAGAGTTAAAGAGGTTAGGGGGATATAGAGTTAGAGAGGTTAGAGAGGATTAGAGTTAGAGAGGTTAGAGAGGATTAGAGTTAGAGAGGTTAGAGAGGATTAGAGTTAGAGAGGTTAGAGAGGATTAGAGTTAGAGAGGTTAGAGAGGATTAGAGTTAGAGAGGTTAGAGAGGATTAGAGTTAGAGAGGTTAGAGAGGATATAGAGTTAGAGAGGATTAGAGTTAAAGAGGTTAGAGAGGATTAGAGTTAAAGAGGTTAGAGGGGATATAGAGTTAGAGAGGTTAGAGAGGATTAGAGTTAGAGAGGTTAGAGAGGATTAGAGTTAGAGAGGTTAGAGAGGATTAGAGTTAGAGAGGTTAGAGAGGATTAGAGTTAGAGAGGTTAGAGAGGATTAGAGTTAGAGAGGTTAGAGAGGATTAGAGTTAGAGAGGTTAGAGGGGATATAGAGTTAGAGAGGTTAGAGAGGATTAGAGTTAGAGAGGTTAGAGAGGATATAGAGTTAGAGGGGTTAGAGAGGATATAGAGGTAGAGAGGTTAGAGAGGATATAGAGTTAGAGGGGTTAGAGAGGATATAGAGGTAGAGAGGTTAGAGAGGATTAGAGTTAGAGAGGTTAGAGAGGATTAGAGTTAGAGAGGTTAGAGAGGATTAGAGTTAGAGAGGTTAGAGAGGATTAGAGTTAGAGAGGTTAGAGAGGATTAGAGTTAGAGAGGTTAGAGAGGATATAGAGTTAGAGAGGTTAGAGAGGATTAGAGTTAGAGAGGATTAGAGTTAGAGAGGTTAGAGGGGTTAGAGAGGATTAGAGTTAGAGAGGTTAGAGGGGTTAGAGAGGATTAGAGTTAGAGGTTAGAGAGGCTTAGAGTTAGAGAGGTTAGAGTTAGAGAGGATTAGAGTTAGAGAGGTTAGAGTTAGAGAGGTTAGAGTTAGAGAGGTTAGAGGGGATTAGAGTTAGAGGTTAGAGAGGATTAGAGTTAGAGAGGTTAGAGGGGTTAGAGAGGATTAGAGTTAGAGAGGTTAGGGGGATATAGAGTTAGAGAGGTTAGAGAGGATTAGAGTTAGAGAGGTTAGAGGGGTTAGAGAGGATTAGAGTTAGAGAGGATTAGAGTTAGAGAGGTTAGAGAGGATTAGAGTTAGAGAGGTTAGAGAGGATATAGAGTTAGAGGGGTTAGAGAGGATATAGAGTTAGAGAGGTTAGAGGGGATATAGAGTTAGAGAGGTTAGAGAGGATTAGAGTTAGCAAGGTTAGAGAGGATTAGAGTTAGAGAGGTTAGAGAGGATATAGAGTTAGAGAGGTTAGAGAGTATTAGAGTTAGAGAGGTTAGAGAGGATTAGAGTTAGAGAGGTTAGAGAGGATATAGAGTTAGAGGGGTTAGAGAGGATTAGAGTTAGAGAGGTTAGAGAGCATTAGAGTTAGAGAGGTTAGAGAGGATATAGAGTTAGAGAGGTTAGAGAGGATTAGAGTTAGAGAGGTTAGAGAGGATTAGAGTTAGAGAGGTTAGAGGGGATATAGAGTTAGAGAGGTTAGAGAGGATTAGAGTTAGAGAGGTTAGAGAGGATTAGAGTTAGAGAGGTTAGAGAGGATATAGAGTTAGAGAGGATTAGAGTTAAAGAGGTTAGGGGGATATAGAGTTAGAGAGGTTAGAGAGGATTAGAGTTAGAGAGGTTAGAGAGGATTAGAGTTAGAGAGGTTAGAGAGGATTAGAGTTAGAGAGGTTAGAGAGGATTAGAGTTAGAGAGGTTAGAGAGGATTAGAGTTAGAGAGGTTAGAGAGGATTAGAGTTAGAGAGGTTAGAGAGGATATAGAGTTAGAGAGGATTAGAGTTAAAGAGGTTAGAGAGGATTAGAGTTAAAGAGGTTAGAGGGGATATAGAGTTAGAGAGGTTAGAGAGGATTCGAGTTAGAGAGGTTAGAGAGGATTAGAGTTAGAGAGGTTAGAGAGGATTAGAGTTAGAGAGGTTAGAGAGGATTAGAGTTAGAGAGGTTAGAGAGGATTAGAGTTAGAGAGGTTAGAGAGGATTAGAGTTAGAGAGGTTAGAGGGGATATAGAGTTAGAGAGGTTAGAGAGGATTAGAGTTAGAGAGGTTAGAGAGGATATAGAGTTAGAGGGGTTAGAGAGGATATAGAGGTAGAGAGGTTAGAGAGGATATAGAGTTAGAGGGGTTAGAGAGGATATAGAGGTAGAGAGGTTAGAGAGGATTAGAGTTAGAGAGGTTAGAGAGGATTAGAGTTAGAGAGGTTAGAGAGGATTAGAGTTAGAGAGGTTAGAGAGGATTAGAGTTAGAGAGGTTAGAGAGGATTAGAGTTAGAGAGGTTAGAGAGGATATAGAGTTAGAGAGGTTAGAGAGGATTAGAGTTAGAGAGGATTAGAGTTAGAGAGGTTAGAGGGGTTAGAGAGGATTAGAGTTAGAGAGGTTAGAGGGGTTAGAGAGGATTAGAGTTAGAGGTTAGAGAGGCTTAGAGTTAGAGAGGTTAGAGTTAGAGAGGATTAGAGTTAGAGAGGTTAGAGTTAGAGAGGTTAGAGTTAGAGAGGTTAGAGGGGATTAGAGTTAGAGGTTAGAGAGGATTAGAGTTAGAGAGGTTAGAGGGGTTAGAGAGGATTAGAGTTAGAGAGGTTAGGGGGATATAGAGTTAGAGAGGTTAGAGAGGATTAGAGTTAGAGAGGTTAGAGGGGTTAGAGAGGATTAGAGTTAGAGAGGATTAGAGTTAGAGAGGTTAGAGAGGATTAGAGTTAGAGAGGTTAGAGAGGATATAGAGTTAGAGGGGTTAGAGAGGATATAGAGTTAGAGAGGTTAGAGGGGATATAGAGTTAGAGAGGTTAGAGAGGATTAGAGTTAGCGAGGTTAGAGAGGATTAGAGTTAGAGAGGTTAGAGAGGATATAGAGTTAGAGAGGTTAGAGAGTATTAGAGTTAGAGAGGTTAGAGAGGATTAGAGTTAGAGAGGTTAGAGAGGATATAGAGTTAGAGGGGTTAGAGAGGATTAGAGTTAGAGAGGTTAGAGAGCATTAGAGTTAGAGAGGTTAGAGAGGATATAGAGTTAGAGAGGTTAGAGAGGATTAGAGTTAGAGAGGTTAGAGAGGATTAGAGTTAGAGAGGTTAGAGGGGATATAGAGTTAGAGAGGTTAGAGAGGATTAGAGTCAGAGAGGATATAGAGTTAGAGAGGATTAGAGTTAGAGAGGTTAGAGGGGATATACAGTTAGAGGGGTTAGAGAGGATATAGAGTTAGAGAGGTTAGAGGGGTTAGAGAGGATTAGAGTTAGAGAGGTTAGAGAGGATATAGAGTTAGAGAGGTTAGAGAGGATATAGAGTTAGAGAGGTTAGAGGGGTTAGAGAGGATTAGAGTTAGAGAGGATTAGAGTTAGAGAGATTAGAGAGGATATAGAGTTAGAGAGGTTAGAGAGGATTAGAGTTAGAGAGGTTAGAGAGGATATAGAGTTAGAGAGGTTAGAGAGGATTAGAGTTAGAGAGGTTAGGGGGATATAGAGTTAGAGAGGTTAGAGAGGATTAGAGTTAGAGAGGTTAGAGGGGTTAGAGAGGATTAGAGTTAGAGTGGATTAGAGTTAGAGAGATTAGAGAGGATATAGAGTTAGAGAGGTTAGAGAGGATTAGAGTTAGAGAGGTTAGGGGGATATAGAGTTAGAGAGGTTAGAGAGGATTAGAGTTAGAGAGGTTAGAGGGGTTAGAGAGGATTAGAGTTAGAGTGGATTAGAGTTAGAGAGGTTAGAGAGGATATAGAGTTAGAGAGGTTAGAGAGGATATAGAGTTAGAGAGGTTAGAGAGGATTAGAGTTAGAGAGGTTAGAGAGGATTAGAGTTAGAGAGGTTAGAGGGGTTAGAGAGGATGTAGAGTTAGAGGGGTTAGAGAGGATTAGAGTTAGAGAGGTTAGAGAGGATATAGTGTTAGAGGGGTTAGAGAGGATATAGAGTTAGAGGGGTTAGAGAGGATATAGAGTTAGAGGGGTTAGAGAGGATATAGAGTTAGAGGGGTTAGAGAGGATATAGAGTTAGAGGGGTTAGAGAGGATATAGAGTTAGAGGGGTTAGAGAGGATATAGAGTTAGAGGGGTTAGAGAGGATATAGAGTTAGAGAGGTTAGAGGGGTTAGAGAGGATTAGAGTTAGAGGGGTTAGAGAGGATTAGAGTTAGAGAGGTTTGAGAGGATATAGAGTTAGAGAGGATTAGAGTTAGAGAGGTTAGAGAGGATTAGAGTTAGAGAGGTTAGAGAGGATTAGAGTTAGAGAGGTTAGAGAGGATATAGAGTTAGAGAGGTTAGAGGGGTTAGAGAGGATTAGAGTTAGAGAGGATATATAGTGCACTACTGTTGACAAGAGTCCTATAAAATGTTACTGTTGACCAGAGTCCTATATAATGTTACTGTTGACCAGAGCCCTATATAGTGCACTAGTGTTGACCAGAGCCCTATATAGTACACTACTGTTGACCAGAGCCCTATATAGTGCACTACTGTTGACCAGAGCCCTATATAGTACACTACTGTTGACCAGAGCCCTATATAGTGCACTACTGTTGACCAGAGCCCTATATAATGTACTACTGTTGACCAGAGCCCTGTCTCAGAGTGTTGTGGTTGACTAGATATCCTCTAACTCCCCAGTGTCAGTCACCCTGTCTCACAGTGCTGTGGTTGACTAGATATCCTCTAACTCCCCAGTGTCAGTCACCCTGTCTCACAGTGCTGTGGTTGACTAGATATCCTCTAACTCCCCAGTGTCAGTCACCCTGTCTCACAGTGCTGTGGTTGACTAGATATCCTCTAACTCCCCAGTGTCAGTCACCCTGTCTCACAGTGCTGTGGTTGACTAGATATCCTCTAACTCCCCAGTGTCAGTCACCCTGTCTCACAGTGCTGTGGTTGACTAGATATCCTCTAACTCCCCAGTGTCAGTCACCCTGTCTCACAGTGCTGTGGTTGACTAGATATCCTCTAACTCCCCAGTGTCAGTCACCCTGTCTCACAGTGCTGTGGTTGACTAGATATCCTCTAACTCCCCAGTGTCAGTCACCCTGTCTCACAGTGCTGTGGTTGACTAGATATCCTCTAACTCCCCAGTGTCAGTCACCCTGTCTCACAGTGCTGTGGTTGACTAGATATCCTCTAACTCCCCAGTGTCAGTCACCCTGTCTCACAGTGCTGTGGTTGACTAGATATCCTCTAACTCCCCAGTGTCAGTCACCCTGTCTCACAGTGCTGTGGTTGACTAGATATCCTCTAACTCCCCAGTGTCAGTCACCCTGTCTCACAGTGCTGTGGTTGACTAGATATCCTCTAACTCCCCAGTGTCAGTCACCCTGTCTCACAGTGCTGTGGTTGACTAGATATCCTCTAACTCCCCAGTGTCAGTCACCCTGTCTCACAGTGCTGTGGTTGACTAGAATCTGGTAAATTCAGACATGTCCATAATCATTGACACCTTTTATAAAGATGAGAGGATAAAATGACCGTATAGTTTAAATAATGCAAACACTCAGCTACAATCAGAAGGTTTTCAGACCTCTTGACTTTTTCCACATTTTGTAAACAGTATAGTTAGTATTTGTTGCTCATCTTTGTCATGGGTGCCAATAATTCTGGACCTGACTGTACATCCACGTTTACATAGGATTACATTCCATATGGCACCCTATTCCCCATATAGTGCACTACTTTAGACCAGAGTCCTATTCCCTATATAGTGCACTACTTTAGACCAGAGCCCTATTCCCTATATAGTGCACTACTTTAGACCAGGGCCCTATGACACCCTATTCCCTATATAGTGCACTACTATAGACCAGAGCCCTAGGGAATAGGGTTCCCTTTAGGAGACATGTCTATATTTCAGCCGATTTGCCCTCCAGCACAATCTGCTCACCGTTAAAGTGATTGGCAGTTCTATTAGAAATCGTTTGAGGAGTCGAGTGCTGCAGTTTTCACCGTGTCACTCGTACTACAAGACGAGAGATTCAGTAGTAGGTCAGCGAGTGTTGCAGGAGGCATTTTGTCACGCCTGATGACTTGCTTACAGATTCATGTATATTTATGAAAGTGGTTTATATTTCATATTTCACGTCAATGTACTGGTGTGTAAGTATATGTATATAAGAGAGAGATTAATAACAAACACAGTGTCATTTACACTACCAACAAATGGAGCGCTAGCCTGGATCCCATCTGTTATTGCTCTATTTGCCAAATCCTTAGGGAATGGTCATGACTGGCTGGCTAATTTCATAAGGAGTTGACAAGAGACCAGAAACAGACTGGCACCCAGGCTAATAAATAACATGTATATCTGGCTATACAGACTGGCACCCAGGCTAATAAATAACATGTATAACTGGCTATACAGACTGGCACCCAGGCTAATAAAAAGCATGTATAACTGGCTATACAGACTGGCACCCAGGCTAATAAATAACATGTATAACTGGCTATACAGACTGGCACCCAGGCTAATAAAAAGCATGTATAACTGGCTATACAGACTGGCACCCAGGCTAATAAATAACATGTATAACTGGCTATACAGACTGGCACCCAGGCTAATAAATAACATGTATAACTGGCTATACAGACTGGTACCCAGGCTAATAAATAACATGTATAACTGGCTATACAGACTGGCACCCAGGCTAATAAAAAGCATGTATAACTGGCTATACAGACTGGCACCCAGGCTAATAAATAACATGTATAACTGGCTATACAGACTGGTACCCAGGCTAATAAATAACATGTATAACTGGCTATACAGACTGGCACCCAGGCTAATAAATAACATATATAACTGGCTATACAGACTGGCACCCAGGCTAATAAATAACATGTATAACTGGCTATACAGACTGGCACCCAGGCTAATAAATAACATGTATAACTGGCTATACAGACTGGTACCCAGGCTAATAAATAACATGTATAACTGGCTATACAGACTGGCACCCAGGCTAATAAATAACATATATAACTGGCTATACAGACTGTCACCCAGGCTAATAAATAACATGTATAACTGGCTATAGAGAATGGCACCCAGGCTAATAAATAACATGTATAACTGGCTATACAGACTGGCACCCAGGCTAATAAATAACATGTATAACTGGCTATACAGACTATCACCCAGGCTAATAAATAACATGTATAACTGGCTATACAGACTGGCACCCAGGCTAATAAATAACATGTATAACTGGCTATACAGACTGGCACCCAGGCTAATAAATAACATGTATAACTGGCTATACAGACTGGTACCCAGGCTAATAAATAACATGTATAACTGGCTATACAGACTGGCACCCAGGCTAATAAATAACATGTATAACTGGCTATACAGACTGGCACCCAGGCTAATAAATAACATGTATAACTGGCTATACAGACTGGCACCCAGGCTAATAAATAACATGTATAACTGGCTATACAGACTGGCACCCAGGCTAATAAATAACATGTATAACTGGCTATACAGACTGGTACCCAGGCTAATAAATAACATGTATAACTGGCTATACAGACTGGCACCCAGGCTAATAAATAACATATATAACTGGCTATACAGACTGTCACCCAGGCTAATAAATAACATGTATAACTGGCTATAGAGAATGGCACCCAGGCTAATAAATAACATGTATAACTGGCTATACAGACTGGTACCCAGGCTAATAAATAACATGTATAACTGGCTATACAGACTGGCACCCAGGCTAATAAAAAGCATGTATAACTGGCTATACAGACTGGCACCCAGGCTAATAAAAAGCACGTATAACTGGCTATACAGACTGGCACCCAGGCTAATAAAAAGCATGTATAACTGGCTATACAGACTGGCACCCAGGCTAATAAAAAGCACGTATAACTGGCTATACAGACTGGCACCCAGGCTAATAAAAAGCACGTATAACTGGCTATACAGACTGGCACCCAGGCTAATAAAAAGCACGTATAACTGGCTATACAGACTGGCACCCAGGCTAATAAAAAGCACGTATAACTGGCTATACAGACTGGCACCCAGGCTAATAAAAAGCATGTATAACTGGCTATACAGACTGGCACCCAGGCTAATAAATAACATGTATAACTGGCTATACAGACTGGCACCCAGGCTAATAAAAAGCATGTATAACTGGCTATACAAAACCCTGAAGAGTGTTAACTGAAAACATAATTAGTAGTGTATTGTGACTAGACATCACCACTGTGCATCACCTCCCTACCTTAATAAGTACACATATCACATCAACGGATTACAATTAGTTATTCATTTATTCATATAAAAATAACTAAATAGCCTGATATCCCCATCAGTCAATGGACAGCAACACACAAAATAACTTACATTAAAACACTAAACACTAAATAAACACTGAGTGTATTTCTGCAAAACACTTATTTCTGCACTGTAGAATCAACCAATCATTAACAACATACTGTAGAATCAGCCAATCATTAACATCATACTGTAGAATCAGCCAATCATTAACATCATACTGTAGAATCAGCCAATCATTAACATCATACTGTAGAATCAGCCAATCATTAACATCATACTGTAGAATCAGCCAATCATTAACATCATACTGTAGTTTAAAAAAAACTAGTGTCTGTATTGATGGGTTATTTGTCAGCGACCCAAATGGCACCCTATTCCCTACATACGACCCGAGCCCCAAGGGCCTTGGTGAAAAGTAGTGCACTTTATTCGGAATAGGGTGCCATTTGCGACGCAGATTTGTTTTCACACAACATGCAGAACAAAGAGCCGCATTAGCAGGTACATTAGGAAGAAATGATGCTGTAAATTAACAGGTACATTAGGAAGAAATGATGCTGTAAATTAGCAGGTACATTAGGAAGAAATGACGCTGTAAATTAGCAGGTACATTAGGAAGAAATGACGCTGTAAATTAACAGGTACATTAGGAAAAAATTACGCTGTAAATTAACAGGTACATTAGGAAGAAATGACGCTGTAAATTAACAGGTACATTAGGAAGAAATGATGCTGTAAATTAACAGGTACATTAGGAAGAAATGACGCTGTAAATTAACAGGTACATTAGGAAGAAATGATGCTGTAAATTAACAGGTACATTAGGAAGAAATGACGCTGTAAATTAACAGGTACATTAGGAAGAAATGACACTGTAAATTAACAGGTACATTAGGAAGAAATGACGCTGTAAATTAACAGGTACATTAGGAAGAAATGATGCTGTAAATTAACAGGTACATTAGGAAGAAATGACGCTGTAAATTAACAGGTACATTAGGAAGAAATGACGCTGTAAATTAACAGGTACATTAGGAAGAAATGACACTGTAAATTAACAGGTACATTAGGAAGAAATGACGCTGTAAATAAACAGGTACATTAGGAAGAAATGATGCTGTAAATTAACAGGTACATTAGGAAGAAATGACGCTGTAAATTAGCAGGTACATTAGGAAGAAATGACGCTGTAAATTAACAGGTACATTAGGAAGAAATGATGCTGTAAATTAACAGGTACATTAGGAAGAAATGACGCTGTAAATTAACAGGTACATTAGGAAGAAATGACGCTGTAAATTAACAGGTACATTAGGAAGAAATGATGCTGTAAATTAACAGGTACATTAGGAAGAAATGACGCTGTAAATTAACAGGTACATTAGGAAGAAATGACGCTGTAAATTAACAGGTACATTAGGAAGAAATGACACTGTAAATTAACAGGTACATTAGGAAGAAATGACGCTGTAAATTAGCAGGTACATTAGGAAGAAATGACGCTGTAAATTAGCAGGTACATTAGGAAGAAATGACGCTGTAAATTAGCAGGTACATTAGGAAGAAATGACGCTGTAAATTAACAGGTATATTAGGAAGAAATGACGCTGTAAATTAACAGGTACATTAGGAAGAAATGACGCTGTAAATTAACAGGTACATTAGGAAGAAATGACGCTGTAAATTAACAGGTATATTAGGAAGAAATGACGCTGTAAATTAACAGGTACATTAGGAAGAAATGACGCTGTAAATTAACAGGTACATTAGGAAGAAATGACACTGTAAATTAACAGGTACATTAGGAAGAAATGACGCTGTAAATTAACAGGTACATTAGGAAGAAATGATGCTGTAAATTAACAGGTACATTAGGAAGAAATGACGCTGTAAATTAACAGGTACATTAGGAAGAAATGACGCTGTAAATTAACAGGTACATTAGGAAGAAATGACGCTGTAAATTAACAGGTACATTAGGAAGAAATGACGCTGTAAATAAACAGGTACATTAGGAAGAAATGATGCTGTAAATTAACAGGTACATTAGGAAGAAATGACGCTGTAAATTAGCAGGTACATTAGGAAGAAATGACGCTGTAAATTAACAGGTACATTAGGAAGAAATGATGCTGTAAATTAACAGGTACATTAGGAAGAAATGACGCTGTAAATTAACAGGTACATTAGGAAGAAATGACGCTGTAAATTAACAGGTACATTAGGAAGAAATTATGCTGTGAATTAACAGGTACATTAGGAAGAAATGACGCTGTAAATTAACAGGTACATTAGGAAGAAATGACGCTGTAAATTAACAGGTACATTAGGAAGAAATGACACTGTAAATTAACAGGTACATTAGGAAGAAATGACGCTGTAAATTAGCAGGTACATTAGGAAGAAATGACGCTGTAAATTAGCAGGTACATTAGGAAGAAATGACGCTGTAAATTAGCAGGTACATTAGGAAGAAATGACGCTGTAAATTAACAGGTATATTAGGAAGAAATGACGCTGTAAATTAACAGGTACATTAGGAAGAAATGACGCTGTAAATTAACAGGTACATTAGGAAGAAATGACACTGTAAATTAACAGGTACATTAGGAAGAAATGACGCTGTAAATTAACCGGTACATTAGGAAGAAATGACGCTGTAAATTAACAGGTACATTAGGAAGAAATGACGCTGTAAATTAACTGGTACATTAGGAAGAAATGACGCTGTAAATTAGCAGGTACATTAGGAAGAAATGACGCTGTAAATTAACAGGTACATTAGGAAGAAATGACGCTGTAAATTAACAGGTACATTAGGAAGAAATGATGCTGTAAATTAACAGGTACATTAGGAAGAAATGACGCTGTAAATTAACAGGTATATTAGGAAGAAATGACGCTGTAAATTAACAGGTACATTAGGAAGAAATGACGCTGTAAATTAACAGGTACACTAGGAAGAAATGACGCTGTAAATTAACAGGTACATTAGGAAGAAATGACGCTGTAAATTAGCAGGTACATTAGGAAGAAATGACGCTGTAAATTAACAGGTATATTAGGAAGAAATGACGCTGTAAATTAACAGGTACATTAGGAAGAAATTACGCTGTAAATTAGCAGGTACATTAGGAAGAAATGACGCTGTAAATTAACAGGTACATTAGGAAGAAATGACGCTGTAAATTAGCAGGTACATTAGGAAGAAATGACGCTGTAAATTAACAGGTACATTAGGAAGAAATGACGCTGTAAATTAGCAGGTACATTAGGAAGAAATGACGCTGTAAATTAACAGGTACATTAGGAAGAAATGACGCTGTAAATTAGCAGGTACATTAGGAAGAAATGACGCTGTAAATTAGCAGGTACATTAGGAAGAAATGACGCTGTAAATTAACAGGTACATTAGGAAGAAATGACGCTGTAAATTAACAGGTACATTAGGAAGAAATGACGCTGTAAATTAACAGGTACATTAGGAAGAAATGATGCTGTAAATTAACAGGTACATTAGGAAGAAATGACGCTGTAAATTAACAGGTACATTAGGAAGAAATGACGCTGTAAATTAACAGGTACATTAGGAAGAAATGACGCTGTAAATTAACAGGTACATTAGGAAGAAATGACGCTGTAAATTAACAGGTACATTAGGAAGAAATGACGCTGTAAATTAGCAGGTACATTAGGAAGAAATGACGCTGTAAATTAGCAGGTACATTAGGAAGAAATGACGCTGTAAATTAACAGGTACATTAGGAAGAAATGACGCTGTAAATTAACAGGTACATTAGGAAGAAATGACGCTGTAAATTAACAGGTACATTAGGAAGAAATTACGCTGTAAATTAGCAGGTACATTAGGAAGAAATGACGCTGTAAATTAACAGGTACATTAGGAAGAAATGACGCTGTAAATTAACAGGTACATTAGGAAGAAATGACGCTGTAAATTAGCAGGTACATTAGGAAGAAATGACGCTGTAAATTAACAGGACTGAAAGGTCCTGAGGTATGTTAATTAAATAGCAACACAATTATATATATGAATGGTCATAGTCTTTTCCTGAACCTATATATGAAAGTTAAATTGATAAAGATATCTAAAAGCAAGAGAAATAGGTAGTAGTTAAACACATTTAGAGTGACATGATATTACGTACTGTTTATATTTTAAATAAACCTTTTATATATTAACCACAAACTATTTGTTTATGATTTCCTTTTCAAATGGAAAATTATTTTAAGTAATTTAAGCACTTAAGTACATTATATTTTCATTTTTTCATTTTCATTTTCAACTTTTTCTGAGTTTGTGAAGTTTCACTGTATGTTTTTTTGGGGTATTTTATTAGGATCTCCATTGGCTGTTGGTATTTTATTAGGATCCCCATTGGCTGTTGGTATTTTATTAGGATCCCCATTGGCTGTTGGTATTTTATTAGGATCCCCATTGGCTGTTGGTATTTTATTAGGATCCCCATTGGCTGTTGCAAAAGCAGCAGCTACTCTTCCTGGAGTCCACATGAAACATGACATAATACAGAAGATTAATAGACAAGAACAGCTCCAGGACAGAACTACACACATTTAAAACAAGAAAAGTATAAGTACAATGTTCTGTACTGACTCAATACGGAGGAAAAAACACAGAGAGACCAATTATTATAGTCCTGCATTTATCATTTACATTTTCATATATTACATATCAATTCAGTAGCATCCATCAGTACATACGCATATTTAGGTTAAATAGGGGAGAGGCATTGTGTTTCTTAAAGCCAGGTTTGCTGTTCACCTGAGCAATCTGAGATGAAAGGGATTTCCATTTCCAATCATAGCTCTATATAATACTGTACGTTTTCTTGAATTCATTGGGCATTTGGGGACTGTGAAAAGACCCCTGGTGGCATGTCTGCTGTGATAAGTGTGTGTGTCAGAGCTGTGTCTAAGTTGACTACGCAAACAATTTGGTAGGTTCAACACCTCTTTGGGCTCTACTCAACATCTTCATAACGGTTATTTTGAGGGTGTCCGAGGTGGAACTGAGCTGTTAAATCCACGAGTGGCTCCCGGCCTTATAACTAAAGCGGACATTGCCATTGGCTGCATGGAGTTGCATTAACCGAAATCCCATGCAGATTTGTTAACAAGTGGGAACACTGCAATGTGATATGTAATCTACACCTTGATAATAGAAATCCTTATGATTTTGTTTAATGCGTAATTATTTCTATGTAGCCTACACATTCTGAACTTCTAACGCAAGTGAGGAGGGTGTGGCTTCGAGTGGGGGGGGGGGGTGTGGCTTCGAGTGGGAGGGGGGCTTCGAGTGGGGGGGGTGTGTGGCTTCGAGTGGGGGGGGTGTGGCTTCGAGTGGGGGGGGGGGGTGTGGCTTCGAGTAGGGAGGGTGTGGCTTCTAGTGGGGAGGGTGTGGCTTCGAGTGGGGAGGGTGTGGCTTCGAGTGGGAGGGGGGGGGGGCTTCGAGTGGGGGGGGGGGGTGTGGCTTCGAGTAGGGAGGGTGTGGCTTCTAGTGGGGAGGGTGTGGCTTCGAGTGGGGAGGGTGTGGCTTCTAGTGGGGAGGGTGTGGCTTCTAGTGGGGAGGGTGTGGCTTCTTGTGGGGAGGGTGTGGCTTCTAGTGGGGAGGGTGTGGCTTCTAGTGAGGTGGGTGTTGCTTCATGACACTGATCGCATGTGCAGCTGCTCACCGATTTGACGGCTCCAACGCAGTTCCACCTCAGATACCGCCAAAACAGCCGCTATGCATGTGTCTGCTATCGTTGGTTAACGATTGATCTGATTGAATCTAGGCTTAAATCAAGGACAGACCTCTCCCCATCTGTACACGTTGCATGCCCTTCTCTATAAGCATGCTGAAGGTCTGTTGTTAATTTGTTTACAGAGAAATAGCATTGTTTCTGGTCAGTCACAATTTTTTGTTAAATAAAGTTTGCTAAGAGTCGTCAGCAAGCTGATTGGTCAGCTGTTAGAACCAGTAAAGGGTGCTTTACCATTATTGGGTAGAGGAATTACTTTGATTTCCCTCCACTTCTAAGGACAATTATTTTTCCTCCAGACTCCAGATTAAAGATATGACAAATAGGAGTGGCTACATAGTGTGAATCCATGTTGACTTGAAGTTCAACTGAATCAAGTGAGTGCTTGTTAGTTTTTTCCCCTTCATTTTGATGCAAGTGACTGTTGGCTTCTTCTTTCCATTGATGATTCTTGCAAGAGGATATTGTTCTATGTACATGCATGTCCTCTACAGCTCGTCCCTCTCTTCCCAGGTCTGGTCCTCTACAGCTAGTCCCTCTCTTCCCAGGTTGATCCTCTACAGCTCGTCCCTCTCTTCCCAGGTTGATCCTCTACAGCTCGTCCCTCTCTTCCCAGGTCTGGTCCTCTACAGCTAGTCCCACTCTTCCCAGGTTGATCCTCTACAGCTCGTCCCTCTCTTCCCAGGTCTGGTCCTCTACAGCTAGTCCCACTCTTCCCAGGTTGATCCTCTACAGCTAGTCCCTCTCTTCCCAGGTTGATCTAGTGCTGGGTAGTGTAGTGTCCCAGGTTGGTTTAGTGCTGGGTAGTATAGTGTCCCAGGTTGGTCTAGTGCTGGGTAGTGTTGTGTAGTGTCCTAGGTTGGTCTAGTGCTGGGTAGTGTAGTGTCCCAGGTTGGTCTAGTGCTGGGTAGTGTAGTGTCCCAGGTTGATCTAGTGCTCGGTAGTGTAGTGTCCCAGGTTGGTGTAGTGCTGGGTAAGGTAGTGTCCCAGGTTGGTCTAGTGCTGGGTAGTGTAGTGTCCCAGGTTGATCTAGTGCTGGGTAGTGTAGTGTCCCAGGTTGGTCTAGTGCTGGGTAGTGTAGTGTAGTGTCCCAGGTTGGTCTAGTGCTGGGTAGTGTAGTGTCCCAGGTTGGTCTAGTGCTGGGTAGTGTAGTGTCCCAGGTTGGTCTAGTGCTGGGTAGTGTAGTGTAGTGTAGTGTCCCAGGTTGGTCTAGTGCTGGGTAGTGTGGTGTCCCAGGTTGGTCTAGTGCTGGGTAGTGTAGTGTAGTGTAGTATAGTGTCCCAGGTTGGTCTAGTGCTGGGTAGTGTAGTGTAGTGTAGTATAGTGTCCCAGGTTGGTCTAGTGCTGGGTAGTGTAGTGTCCCAGGTTGGTCTAGTGCTGGGTAGTGTAGTGTCCCATTTTGGTCTAGTGCTGGGTAGTGGTGTGTAGTGTAGTGCTGGGTAGTGTAGTGTAGTGTAGTATAGTGTCCCAGGTTGATCTAGTGCTGGGTAGTGTAGTGTCCCAGATTGGTCTAGTGCTGGGTAGTGTAGTGTCCCATTTTGGTCTAGTGCTGGGTAGTGTAGTGTAGTGTCCCAGGTTGATCTAGTGCTGGGTAGTGTAGTGTCCCAGGTTGGTCTAGTGCTGGGTAGTGTAGTGTCCCATTTTGGTCTAGTGCTGGGTAGTGTTGTGTAGTGTAGTGCTGGGTAGTGTAGTGTAGTGTCCCAGCCTGGTCCTCTACAGCTCCTCCCTCTCCTCCCAGCTTTCTCTCGTGTTGAGTAGTGTAGTGCCCCAGTTTGGTCTAGGGCTGGGAGGTGTTGTGTAGTGTCCCAGCCTGGTCCTCTACAGCTCGTCCCTCTCCTCTCCCTCACAGTGACATGCTTCCCTCTGGCTGTTCATGAAGGATCTGCAGCCCAGCGTCCACACTGTGTTGTACAGAGTATCTGCTACTGTCTCACAGGCTGGGAGGGGGAGAGAGAGAGACAGAGGGTTGGGGTTGAGGGAGGGATGTAGGTAGGTAAGGTAGAGAGAGAGAGAGAGAGAGAGAGAGAGAGAGAGAGAGAGAGAGAGAGAGAGAGACAGAGAGAGAGACAGAGACAGAGAGAGAGAGAGGGAGGGGGAGAGGGAGAGGGAGAGGGAGAGAGACAGAGAGAGAGAAACAGAGAAAGAGAGGGAGGGGGAGAGGGAGAGGGAGAGGGAGAGGGAGAGAGACAGAGAGAGAGAAACAGAGAAAGAGAGAGAGAGAGAGAGAGAGAGAGAGAGAGAGGGAGGGGGAGAGGGAGAGGGAGAGGGAGAGGGAGAGGGAGAGGGAGAGAAACAGAGAAAGAGAGAGAGAGAGAGAGAGAGAGAGAGAGAGAGAATGTAGATAAACTTGGATTATTTTCGCAAGGAGTTATACAGGATACTAACCTCAAAATTACCTAAAACCTTTTGGACTAAATTACCTGAATGGATTCTTACTTCCAAGGAATATAAAGAAAAAAATTGATAGGGGGAGGGAGTGGAACACATGGAACAGCTAACAGCACTGAAAGAGGAGGGAGAGGAACACATGGAACAGCTAACAGCACTGAAGGACGAGGTCAGAAAGCTGAGGTGTGACAGAGAGCAGGACTCTTCCCCCAGACAAGCCAGCAGAACAGCCCACCTCAGACCTGGACCACAGCCTCAACACCACAATGGGACAGACAACACAGGACCCACCAACCCAACAGACCCCCACCCCCTCCTAACAGACCCCACCCACTCCTAACAGACCACAACCCCTCCCAACAGCCCACCTCAGACCCAGACCACAACCTCAACACCACAATGTGACAGACAACACAGGACCCACCAACCCAACCCCTCCTAACAGACCCCACCCCCTCCTAACAGGCCCCAGCCCCTCCTAACAGATCCCACCCCTCCTAACAGACCCCACGCCCTCCTATCAGACCCCACCCCCTCCTAACAGACCCCACCCCCTCCTAGCAGACCCCACCCCCTCCTAACAGACCCCACCCCTCCTAACAGACCCCAGCCCCTCCTAACAGACTCCACCACCTCCTAACAGACTCCACCCCCTCCTAACAGACCCCACCCCCTCCTAACAGACCCCACCCGTCCTAACAGATCTAAACTAAACTTTTGCCTAAACACAGTGGCTAAACTCTGGTGCCCAAACACTAGGCATATCCTGGAGCTGTTGTCAGAGGACAGACTAGGGACCCCCAGCCACATCATCATTCACATGGGCACAAATTATCTAAGGGCACAGCAGGAAAGGCTGGCAACAGCACTCAAGAGAGTGATTGAAACAGCTTCTTCCACTTTCCCCAACGCACAAGTGGTTACCACCAAAAGACTATCATTCTGTCACAATACAGCGGGTGAATCCAAGCATTTCCCGAGACTGTGCCTCAAAACCTAATGTCTACCTGGCCCACCACTCCACCCTGAACTTGAGCAGCCTTTACCCTGACTAGAAATGAGTAAGGAAATAATCTCAACAGAGAAAAATGGCCACCTATATCTATATCCCCCTACTTTAACAGCTTCTCCATCCTAGACCGGGAGATCAACCATATTCAGGCCCAGGGACATGTACTAGTTTGTGGCGACCTATATTCTAGGACTGGACAAGAACCTGACACCTTCAGCACACAGGGGGTCAAACACCTACCTGGAGGTGACAGCATTCCCTCCCTTATATGCCCCCCATAGTCACAACTACGACAACATAACAAACAAAAAACGGGTCACAACTCCTGCAGCTCTGTTGCACGCTGGGTCTGTACACAGCCAATGGTAGGCTTCGAGGGGACTCCTATGGTAGGTACACCTATAGCTCATCTCTTGGCAGTAGTACTGTAGACTACTTTATCACTGACCTCAACCCAGAGTCTCTCAGAGCGTTCACAGTCAGCCCACTGATCTCAACCCAGAGTCTCTCAGAGCGTTCACAGTCAGCCCACTTGGCAGTAGAAAGCCTAACAGTATATTTGACCTTTCAGCTTCCCTTTCAAATCTAAAAATGCAGACAATCTAAAAAAATGAACAACAATGATAAATGGTTTGATGAAGTATACAAAAACCTAAGAAAGAAATTGAGAAACCTATCCAACCAACAACATAGAGACCCAGAAAACCTGAGTCTACGCCTTCACTATGGTGAATCACTAATACAATACACTACAAACAATACACTACGGGAAAAGAAGGAACAGCACGTCAGAAATCAGCTCAATGTCATGGATTCTAACCGCTTCTGGGAAAATTGGAACACACTAAACAAACAACAACACAAATATTTTATTTTTACCTTTATTTAACTGGGCAAGTCAGTTAAGAACAAATTCTTATTTTCAATGACGGCCCTAGGAACAAATAAGAATTTGCAATTCTACATAATTTTACATGACTGGAGGCTTTGGCAGAATAAAAGAATACTGCACAGATGATCAAAATGACAGGCTACTATGACAAACTGAGAATCTGAGATACAGAACAAACACCTTGTCTTGAATCCATCAATAGCCTACCTGGGCCAAGGAGACACATATTGTAGGCTACGGTATATGAGGAGGAAATTATAGTCCTAAAAAATAATTATCCGCAGCTCACTCGCCGGCGCGTTCTTGCCAAACTCCTGCATCTCACTCTTGTTTTACTTTGTGAAATATTTAGTTAGCCTATAGCAGACAGATTCGACCTATAGCAGACAGATTCGACCTATAGCAGACAGATTCGACCTATAGCAGACAGATTCGACCTATAGCAGACAGATTTGACCTATAGCAGACAGATTCGACCTATAGCAGACAGATTCGACCTATAGCAGACAGATTTGACCTATAGCAGACAGATTCGACCTATAGCAGACAGATTCGACCTATAGCAGACCGATTTGACCTATAGCAGACAGATTCGACCTATAGCAGACAGATTCGACCTATAGCAGACAGATTCGACCTACAGCAGACAGATTCGACCTAAAGCAGACAGATTCGACCTATAGCAGACAGATTCGGCCTATAGCAGACAGATTCGGCATATAGCAGACAGATTCGACCTACAGCAGACAGATTCGACCTAAAGCAGACAGATTCGACCTATAGCAGACAGATTCGACCTATAGCAGACAGATTCGGCCTATAGCAGACAGATTCGGCATATAGCAGACAGATTCGACCTATAAGCAGACAGATTCGACCTATAAGCAGACAGATTCGACCTATAGCAGACAGATTAGACCTATAGCAGACAGATTCGACCTATAGCAGACAGATTCGACCTATAGCAGACAGATTCAACCTTCCATTCCGTTTTCAACCTGTGTTTTCCCGCAGTTGTATTTGAAATATTGCGGAAAGCCTGTTTTTTTTGTCTGCATACTGTTCATTGACAGATTTGCGGCACGTTCCCGACCGTAGACTATGCCTGGGTATTGGCATACACACAATCCACAGCTAGGTCATTTTTTGTTGTTGTTAAAACCTGTTGTAGCACCCCATCCCGGGTCCGGGAGCGTAATCATCAACTGAAAACTACGTCACAATGCTGTAGACACCTTGGGGAATACGGAGAAAAAGTAAGCTGGTTGATAGCCCATTCACTGCTCAATAGGGACGCATTGGAACGCAGCGCTTTCAAAACATGAGGCACTTCCGGATTGGATTTTTCTCAGGCTTTCGCCTGCAATATCAGTTCTGTTATACTCACAGACAATATTTTTACAGTTTTGGAAACTTTAGAGTGTTTTCTATCCTAATCTGTCAATTATATGCATATTCTAGCATCTGGTCCTGAGAAATATCCCGTTTACTTTGGGAACGTTATTTTTCCAAAAATGAAAATTCTGCCCCCTAGTCACAAGAGGTTTTAAGAAGCTGTGGTAGGATCCGGCTCAAACGAAGCACTGCGTCTACGGTCAAGTGTTACAGAGTATAATTCAGTAGCTATCTCACCTTTGACCTTTGACACAAGCCCCAGGCTCTTCTTCAGGTCAGAGCAAATAGCGTGGAGACACAAGCGGTACTTGGAGTCACAGCGGTTTTTGTCGGAGCCACAGGTGTCATAGCAACTGTCCAGCTGGTTACAGCACTGAGTCATGGCTGGGATGCCCATGTCAAACTGTGTTGGGACAATAACAAAAATACAGAAAGATATACAGGTTATAAGTTAACATAACATAGGATTTATATACACTCACACAAAAAAAGGTGCTTTCTAGAACCTAAAATGACTTCAGCTGTCCCAATAGGAGAACCCTTTGAAAAACACTATTTGGTTCCAGGTAGAACCCTTTTGAGTTCCATGTAGAACCCGTTTGGTTCCAGGTATAACCCTTTTGGGTCCAGTGTAGAACCCTTTCCACTATATCAGGGCCCTTTAAGTATAGTATGTATTGTATGAGAAAACAGTCTGCGGTTTAGGTGTCGGGTATTAGTACAGTATCATACGCTGTCTACAGTTAGTGATAGTTAAAACATACACTATCTGGTACCTGGAATCCTAGGAGGTCGGAGCTGCAACCATTGGGCTCTGGGGTCACATAACCAATGCGATGCACAGGTGTCTTACCTGAGAAGGAAAGGTGAACAACTCTAATTCAGACCCATTTACAGTTAATTATGTAGGTCCACAGATTGATCAATAGGTTGTTATCAATCAGCACAAATTGAACATTCAACACCCTATTGTGAAGTTTATTGACAAGAACCGAAACTGAAAAAAAGGTGCTATCTAGAACCTAACATGTTTTTTCTGCCCTTTGGAGAACCCTTTATGGTTCCAGGTAGAACCTTTTATGGTTCCAGGTAGAACCCTTTATGGTTCCAGGTAGAACCCCTTTGGGTTTCATGTAGGACCCCTTCCACAGAGGGTTCCAATGCACATGGAACCAAAAAGGGTTCTACCTGGAACCATAAAGGCCTAGCCAGTCTCCAGATCTCAACCCCATAGAAAATCTTTGGAGGGAGTTGAAAGTTCGTGTTGCCCAGCAACAGCCCCAAAACATCACTGCTCTAGAGGAGATCTGCATGGAGGAATGGGCCAAAATACCAGCAACAGTGTGTGAAAACCTTGTGAAGACTTACAGAAAACGTTTGACCTCTGTCATTGCCAACAAAGGGTATTTAACAAAGTATTGAGATAAACTTTTGTTATTGACCAAATACTTATTTTCCACCATAATTTGCAAATAAATTCAGTAAAAATCCTACTATGAGATTTTCTGGATTTTTTTCTAATTTTGTCTGTCATAGTTGAAGTGTACCTATGATGAAAATTATAGGCCTCTCTCATCTTTTTAAGTGGGAGAACTTGCACAATTGGTGGCTGACTAAATACTTTTTTGCCCCACTGTTTATATAGAACATGACAGGGAACTCGGAGTGGCTCCTGTATAGATCCATAGGTTTTCGCTGTTCCAGTGTCCATGCAATCATATGATACTACTGTACTAAGTATGGAGCGATATACTGGGCTAGTGTGGAAACTGGAATGTAGCACGGTTGTGGTGTCATTATATACGAGCACATACTTAGAATGAAGCAGTGTGGATATACCTTCACTGGGGTATGCTGGTGTGGATATACCTTCACTGGGGTATGCTGGTGTGGATATACCTTCACTGGGGTATGCTGGTGTGGATATACCTTCACTGGGGTATGCTAGTGTGGATATACCTTCACTGTGGTATGCTAGTGTGGATAAACCTTCACTGTGGTATGCTAGTGTGAATATACCTTCACTGGGGTATGCTGGTGTGGATATACATTCACTGGGGTATGCTAGTGTGGATATACATTCACTGTGGTAACCTAGTGTGGACATAGCTTCACTGTGGTATGCTGGTGTGGATATACTTTCACTGTGGTAACCTAGTGTGGATATACCTTCACTGTGGTATGCTGGTGTGGATATACATTCACTGGGGTATGCTAGTGTGGATATACATTCACTGGGGTATGCTAGTGTGGATATACATTCACTGTGGTAACCTAGTGTGGATATACCTTCACTGTGGTATGCTGGTGTGGATATACCTTCACTGGGGTATGCTAGTGTGGACATACCTTCACTGTGGTATGCTGGTGTGGATATACCTTCACTGTGGTAACCTAGTGTGGACATAGCTTCACTGTGGTATGCTGGTGTGGATATACCTTTACTGTGGTATGCTGGTGTGGATATACCTTCACTGTGGTAACCTAGTGTGGACATACCTTCACTGTGGTATGCTGGTGTGGATATACCTTCACTGTGGTATGCTGGTGTGGATATACCTTCACTGTGGTATGCTGGTGTGGATATACCTTCACTGTGGTAACCTAGTGTGGATATACCTTCACTGTGGTCACCTAGTGTGGACATACCTTCACTGTGGTAACCTAGTGTGGACATACCTTCACTGTGGTAACCTAGTGTGGATATACCTTCACTGTGGTAACCTAGTGTGGACATACCTTCACTGTGGTAACCTAGTGTGGATATACCTTCACTGTGGTAACCTAGTGTGGACATACCTTCACTGTGGTAACCTAGTGTGGACATACCTTCACTGTGGTAACCTAGTGTGGACATACCTTCACTGTGGTAACCTAGTGTGGATATACCTTCACTGTGGTAACCTAGTGTGGACATACCTTCACTGTGGTAACCTAGTGTGGATATACCTTCAACTGTGGTAACCTAGTGTGGACATACCTTCACTGTGGTAACCTAGTGTGGATATACCTTCACTGTGGTAACCTAGTGTGGATATACCTTCACTGTGGTAACCTAGTGTGGATATACCTTCACTGTGGTATGCTGGTGTGGATATACCTTCACTGTGGTATGCTAGTGTGGACATACCTTCACTGTGGTAACCTAGTGTGGATATACCTTCACTGTGGTATGCTGGTGTGGATATACCTTCACTGTGGTATGCTAGTGTGGACATACCTTCACTGTGGTAACCTAGTGTGGATATACCTTCACTGTGGTATGCTGGTGTGGATATACCTTCACTGTGGTATGCTAGTGTGGACATACCTTCACTGTGGTAACCTAGTGTGGATATACCTTCACTGTGGTATGCTAGTGTGGACATACCTTCACTGTGGTAACCTAGTGTGGACATACCTTCACTGTGGTATGCTGGTGTGGATATACCTTCACTGTGGTATGCTGGTGTGGATATACCTTCACTGTGGTAACCTAGTGTGGATATACCTTCAATGTGGTATGCTAGTGTGGACATAGCTTCACTGTGGTATGCTGGTGTGGATATACCTTCACTGTGGTATGCTGGTGTGGATATACCTTCACTGTGGTAACCTAGTGTGGATATACCTTCAATGTGGTATGCTAGTGTGGACATAGCTTCACTGTGGTATGCTGGTGTGGATATACCTTCACTGGGGTATGCTGGTGTGGACATAGCTTCACTGTGGTATGCTGGTGTGGATATACCTTCACTGTGGTATGCTAATGTGGACATACCTTCACTGTGGTATGCTGGTGTATATATTGGAATATACCCTGTAAGCCATATTGTAATAACTATGATCTATTTGTACTGTATCTCAGATTGATCTATATCACTGAGACTTTATAATGTTATGGTAACACTGACCCCAGGTGTAACTAATCTGGTTCAGTTTATCAACCAGCTAATTATTAGAATCAGGCGACTAGATTAGGGTTGGAGTTAAAACCTACAGGACAGTATCTCTCCAGGAACAGGGTTGGAGTTAAAACCTACAGGACAGTATCTCTCCAGGAACAGGGTTGGAGTTAAAACCTACAGGACGGTATCTCTCCAGGAACAGGGTTGGAGTTAAAACCTACAGGACAGTATCTCTCCAGGAACAGGGTTGGAGTTAAAACCTACAGGACGGTATCTCTCCAGGAACAGGGTTGGAGTTAAAACCTACAGGACGGTATCTCTCCAGGAACAGGGTTGGAGTTAAAACCTACAGGACGGTATCTCTCCAGGAACAGGGTTGGAGTTAAAACCTACAGGAGGGTATCTCTCCAGGAACAGGGTTGGAGTTAAAAACCTACAGGACGGTAGATCTCCAGGAACAAGGTTGGAGTTAAAAACCTACAGGACGGTAGATCTCCAGGAACAGGGTTGGAGTTAAAAACCTACAGGACGGTATCTCTCCAGGAACAGGGTTGGAGTTAAAACCTACAGGACGGTATCTCTCCAGGAACAGGGTTGGAGTTAAAAACCTACAGGACGGTATCTCTCCAGGAACAGGGTTGGAGTTAAAACCTACAGGACGGTATCTCTCCAGGAACAGGGTTGGAGTTAAAACCTACAGGACGGTATCTCTCCAGGAACAGGGTTGGAGTTAAAACCTACAGGACGGTATCTCTCCAGGAACAGGGTTGGAGTTAAAACCTCCAGGAGGGTATCTCTCCAGGAACAGGGTTGGAGTTAAAACCTACAGGACGGTATCTCTCCAGGAACAGGGTTGGAGTTAAAACCTACAGGACGGTATCTCTCCAGGAACAGGGTTGGAGTTAAAACCTACAGGAGGGTGTCTCTCCAGGAACAGGGTTGGAGTTAAAACCTACAGGAGGGTGTCTCTCCAGGAACAGGGTTGGAGTTAAAACCTACACGACGGTATCTCTCCAGGAACAGGGTTGGAGTTAAAACCTACAGGACGGTATCTCTCCAGGAACAGGGTTGGAGTTAAAACCTACAGGAGGGTATCTCTCCAGGAACAGGGATGGAGTTGAAACCTACAGGACGGTATCTTTCCAGGAACAGGATCGGAGAGCCCTGATGTAAACCTACAGGATGGTATCCCTCCAGGAACAGGGTTGGAGTTAAAACCTACAGGACGGTATCTCTCCAGGAACAGGGTTGGAGTTAAGACCTCCAGGAGGGTATCTCTCCAGGAACAGGGTTGGAGTTAAAACCTACAGGACGGTATCTCTCCAGGAACAGGGTTGGAGTTAAAACCTACAGGACGGTATCTCTCCAGGAACAGGGTTGGAGTTAAAACCTACAGGACGGTATCTCTCCGGGAACAGGGTTGGAGTTAAAACCTCCAGGAGGGTATCTCTCCAGGAACAGGGTTGGAGTTAAAACCTACAGGACGGTATCTCTCCAGGAACAGGGTTGGAGTTAAAACCTACAGGAGGGTATCTCTCCAGGAACAGGGATGGAGTTGAAACCTACAGGACGGTGTCTTTCCAGGAACAGGATCGGAGAGCCCTGATGTAAACCTACAGGATGGTATCCCTCCAGGAACAGGGTTGGAGTTAAAACCTACAGGACGGTATCTCTCCAGGAACAGGATTGGAGTTAAGACCTCCAGGAGGGTATCTCTCCAGGAACAGGGTTGAAGTTAAAACCTACAGGACGGCATCTCTCCAGGAACAGGGTTGGAGTTAAAACCTACAGGACGGTATCTCTCCAGGAACAGGGTTGAAGTTAAAACCTACAGGACGGCATCTCTCCAGGAACAGGGTTGGAGTTAAAACCTACAGGACGGTATCTCTCCAGGAACAGGGTTGAAGTTAAAACCTACAGGACGGTATCTCTCCAGGAACAGGGTTGGAGTTAAAACCTACAGGACGGTATCTCTCCAGGAACAGGGTTGAAGTTAAAACCTACAGGACGGCATCTCTCCAGGAACAGGGTTGGAGTTAAAACCTACAGGAGGGTCTCTCTCCAGGAACAGGGTTGTAGTTAAAACCTACAGGACGGTATCTCTCCAGGAACAGGGTTGGAGTTAAAACCTACAGGACGGTATCTCTCCAGGATCAGGGTTGGAGTTAAAACCTACAGGACGGTATCTTTCCAGGAACAGGATCGGAGAGCCCTGATGTAAACCTACAGGATGGTATCTCTCCAGGAACAGGGTTGGAGTTAAAACCTACTGGAGGGTATCTCTCCAGGAACAGGGTTGGAGTTAAAACCTACAGGACGGTATCTCTCCAGGAACAGGATCGGAGAGCCCTGACCTAACCGGTGGTGTTTGTGTAAGATCCTAAAGGGGTACAGTGTGATCTGTTCTTCAACAAATCAAGTTGGCTTCTCTACAAGGATAACACTCAGTATCTAGGTTCTGTTACGTTCAGGATTACACTCAGTATCTAGGTTCTGTTACATTCAGGATAACACTCAGTATCTAGGTTCTGTGACATTCAGGATAACACTCAGTATCTAGGTTCTGTTACATTCAGGATAACACTCAGTATCTAGGTTCTGTTACATTCAGGATAACACTCAGTATCTAGGTTCTGTTACGTTCAGGATAACACTCAGTATCTAGGTTCTGTTACATTCAGGATAACACTCAGTATCTAGGTTCTGTTACGTTCAGGATAACACTCAGTATCTAGGTTCTGTTACGTTCAGAGCTCGATTCCGTCCACATCGTGGAAGCTCAGTGGTATAGCTGCATTTCAGTGTAATGTCGTCGCTTTCGCGGAGACTGCATTTACGGCTGCACATGTCGGCTCAATCGGACATGATCTTTAAATCTAGAACGCGCTATAGCCCTGAACTTCCGCAAATACGGATTGAATCGAGCCCTAGGTGTCTATAGCCAGGCTTGACATGACAACACCATGGAGTCATACTGAGATGTTACTGTAATCACTGATAGACACACACAACTCCTGTCCCATCCTTACCGTATTTGCATTTGTACTGACACAATCCGTTGCGTCCCCCCATCAATTCCACCAGGGAGTCAAAGTATCCATTGGCTGCCTGGAGGCTCTCTTTGATGGAAACCAAGCCCCAGTCAGAGTCCCCTTCCTGGGCTTCGACGACAGGTACCACAGGGCTGGCTGTATCCTCCGCTGGAGCTTCTGCCTCTGCCTCTGCCTCTGCCTCTGCTGCCTCTTCAATGGCCTCTGTCGCTTTCTCTAGTGCCTCCTGGTCAGCCAAATCTTTCAAGATGGCGTCCTGAATCTCAGTCTCTTTAGCGAGGTCTTCCTCCTCCACCTGGGCAGACAACTCTTTAATCATGGCTTCTGTTATCAGGGCCTCTTTAACAAGGGTCTCCGGATCCATGTAAGCAGGGTCTTCCACCACTGGCATGTCCGCCGTGAGGGCCTCTGTGTCTGGGACTTCGTCTGCCACGACAGAGGCGTTTACTAGCGGAGCATCAGCAACAGGGGAGTCCGCAACTGCTTCCTTGACTACAAATTCCCCAGCTACAACGGCATCAGCAACAGGGGAGTCCGCAACTGCTTCCTTGACTACAAAAGCCCCAGCTACAACGGCATCAGCAACAGGGGAGTCCGCAGCTGCTTCCTTGACTACAAATGCCCCAGGTACAACGGTATCTGCAACAGGCTTGTCGGCCACCAGGTCTTCGGCCACTGGGGTGTCTTCTACAGGTTCCTCCACTGCAGGCGTATCATCAACAACCAGGCTATCTGCCCCCACGGTATCACCCTCCACCCTGATATCTACAGCGGTAGGCGTATCATCAACAACCAGGCTATCTGCCCCCACGGTATCACCCTCCACCCGGATATCTACAGCGGTAGGCGTATCATCAACAACCAGGCTATCTACCCCCACGGTATCACCCTCCACCCTGATATCTACAGCGGTAGTCGTATCATCAACAACCAGGCTATCTGCCCCCACGGTATCACCCTCCACCCTGATATCTACAGCGATAGGCATATCATCAACAACCAGGCTATCTGCCCCCACGGTATCACCCTCCACCCTGATATCTACAGCGATAGGCGTATCATCAACAACCAGGCTATCTGCCCCCACGGTATCACCCTCGGTAGCAGCAGCAACAGTATCACCCTCGGTAGCAGCAGCAGCAGCAACGGTATCACCCTCGGTAGCAGCAGCAACAGTATCACCCTCGGTAGCAGCAGCAGCAGCAACGGTATCACCCTCGGTAGCAGCAGCAGCAGCAACGGTATCACCCTCGGTAGCAGCAGCAGCAGCAACGGTATCACCCTCGGTAGCAGCAGCAGCAGCAACGGTATCACCCTCGGTAGCAGCAGCAGCAGCAACGGTATCACCCTCGGTAGCAGCAGCAGCAGCAACGGTATCACCCTCGGTAGCAGCAGCAGCAGCAACGGTATCACCCTCGGTAGCAGTGACGGTATCATCCCCGAACTTGGTTTCTGCTTCTGGGACTTCCTCTTCAGGAGTGATGTTCCTGACCAGAGAAGCAGACATCCCCCAGGAGAGGCAGAGAGAGAGCAGAAGGAAGGCTGAGGTGCGCGGCAGCATGGTGGCGAGACAGACAGAGAGGAAGTCACAGCACAGGGGAGGGGGGGGGGGGTCTAGACGGGTAGGTCTAAGAGGAAGAAATCCACATTTGGATCCAGGTAGACGGAGTCGAAGCAGAAGGGGGGGGGGGGGTGTTGGTAGGCAGAGAAAGACGTCCACACTCCGCTGGAGGTCTGGGACAGCTGGACAGGAGAGGACCAGGGTGCCTGTTGTTGACAAGGTGTCAGAACGAGAGGCACTTAGGATCAATAGACTCAGAGTACTGACTGAGGCTGTGTAAGAGGCAGAGAGGACTTTGGCTGCTGACTAGGCCAGGGAGACAGCGAGGCACGGAGTATCGACACCGGGTTCAAAGGTCTGTTGATAAGGAAAGGCCTGCCTGGACAGACTGTAGTGGGCTGGAATTGTGGGCTGTCCTACATGACTGCATAGCCTTTTTTATTCTTTATCTACAGTATATTTTTACCCAGCAAGTTTGGGATGTGCATATCACCTTTTTTCATGTTAATCGTGTTGTCTCCCGTTGAGAGAGAACGTTCATGCTCACCATAGCGCTTGTCTCTGTTACATCCTCTCTTCTCCTCTGCTGGGAAACCTCTCTCCTCTCACCAAGTGCTCGCTCCATCTCCTAAAAAATATTGAATGAATCTAATCCCAGTAATCCCATCACTTGAACTTCCTCAGAGGGAACTAATTAAGATTCACATGTTTAGCTTCATCAGTGCTAAAAATCACATTTGTTATAAGGTGATCTCAGATCAGCTGAGCAGCTAATCATAACGTCTTTGAGAACATAGAGGTAGAATGACTAGATTATACACAGAGTGGACAAACCATTAGGAACACCTGCTCTTTCCATGACATAGACTGACCAGGTGAATCCAGGCGAAAGATATGATCCCTTATTGATGTCACTTGTTAAATCCACTTCAATCAGTGTAGATGAAGGGGAGGAGACGGGTAAAATAAGGATTTTTAAGCCCTGAGACATTTGAGACATGTATTGTGTATGTGTGTCGTTCAGAGGGCGAATGGGTAAGACAACATATTTGAGTGTCGTTGAACGAGGTATGGTAGTAGGTACCAGACGCACCGGTTTGTGTCAAGAACTGAAACGCTGCTGGATATTTCACGCTCAACACTTCCTGTGTGTTCCAAGAATGGTCCACAATCCCAAAGGACTTCCAGCCAATTTGACACAACTGTGGGAAAGCATTGGAGTCAACATGGACCAGCATCCCTGTGGAACGCTTTCGACACTGACGAATTGGGACTGTCCTGAGGGCAACTCGGAATCAGCAAGGTGTTTCTAAATAGTTTGGTCAACTCTGTGTATTTCTATGTTGAAGACACAGTCCTTCACTGCATTCGGTTTCAGCCATTCTGCAAACATGTGTTTTATTCTGTATTATATATACTTAGTATATAGTATAGTATATAGTATAGTATATAGTATATAGTATAGTATAGTATATATTAGAGTATATAGTATAGTATATAGTATAGTATATATTATAGTATATAGTATAGTATATAGTATAGTATATAGTATAGTATAGTATATATTATAGTATATAGTATAGTATATAGTATAGTATATATTATAGTATATAGTATAGTATATATTATAGTATATAGTATAGTATATAGTATAGTATATAGTATATAGTATTGTATAGTATAGTATAGTATATATTATAGTATATAGTATAGTATATAGTATAGCATATAGTATATAGTATAGTATAGTATATAGTATAGTATCGTATAGTATATAGTATAGAATATAGTATAGTATATAGTACAGTACAGTATAGTATAGTGTATAGTATGGTATATAGTATAGTGTATGGTATATAGTATAATATATAGTATAGTATATAGTATAGTATAGTATACAATATATGGTACATGTTATATAGTATAGTGTAGTATATAGTATAGTATATAGTATAGTATAGTATACAATATATAGTACATATTATATAGTATAGTATACTATAGTACTGTACATAGTGTAGTATAGTATATAGTATAGTATATTGTGTATGGTATAGTGTATAGTATAGTATATAGTATGGTATATAGTATAGTATATAGCATTGTATAGCACAGTATATGGTATAGTATAGTATAGTATACTATATAGTACAGTATAGTACATAGTATATTGTATAGTATAGTATATAGTATAGTGTATAGTATATTGTAGTATACAGTATAGTATAGTATAGTATGTAGTATAGTATATAGTATAGTATATAGTATATGGTAGAGTAGAGTATATGGTATAGTATATAGTATAGTATAGTATAGTATATAGTATATAGTATATAGTATAGTATATAGTATATAGTACAGTATAGTATATATTATTGTATAGTATGTAGTATAGTATAGGGTATAGTATAGTATATAGTATATAGTATAGTACAGTATATAGTATAGTATAGTATATAGTACAGTATAGTATAGTATGTAGTATAGTATAGTATATAGGATATATTATAGTATATTGTAGAGTATAGTATATAGTATAGTATAGTATAGTATATCGTATATAGTATATAGTATAGTATAGTATAGGGTATAGTATAGTATATAGTATATAGTATAGTACGGTATATAGTATAGTATATTATATAGTACAGTATAGTATAGTATGTAGTATAGTATATAGGATATAGTATAGTATATTGTAGAGTATAGTATATAGTATAGTATAGTATATCGTATAGTATATAGTATATAGTACAGTATAGTATATAGTATAGTATAGGGTATAGTATAGGGTATAGTATAGTATAGTATAGTATATAGTATATAGTATATTGTATAGTATAGTATAGGGTATAGTATAGTATATAGTATAGTATAGTATATAGTATATAGTACAGTATAGTATACATTATTGTATAGTATGTAGTATAGTATAGGGTATAGTATAGTATATAGTATATAGTATAGTACAGTATATAGTATAGTATAGTATATAGTACAGTATAGTATAGTATGTAGTATAGTATAGTATATAGGATATATTATAGTATATTGTAGAGTATAGTATATAGTATAGTATAGTATAGTATATCGTATATAGTATATAGTATAGTATAGTATAGGGTATAGTATAGTATATAGTATATAGTATAGTACGGTATATAGTATAGTATATTATATAGTACAGTATAGTATAGTATGTAGTATAGTATATAGGATATAGTATAGTATATTGTAGAGTATAGTATATAGTATAGTATAGTATATCGTATAGTATATAGTATATAGTACAGTATAGTATATAGTATAGTATAGGGTATAGTATAGGGTATAGTATAGTATAGTATAGTATAGTATATAGTATATAGTATATTGTATAGTATAGTATAGGGTATAGTATAGTATATAGTATAGTATGTAGTATAGTATAGGGTATAGTATAGTATATAGTATAGTATGTAGTATAGTATAGGGTATAGTATAGGGTATAGTATAGTATATAGTATATAGTACAGTATAGTATATAGTATAGTATAGGGTATAGTATAGGGTATAGTATAGTATAGTATAGTATATAGTATATAGTATATTGTATAGTATAGTATAGGGTATAGTATAGTATATAGTATAGTATGTAGTATAGTATAGGGTATAGTATAGGGTATAGTATAGTATATAGTATAGTATGTAGTATAGTATAGGGTATAGTATAGTATATAGTATAGTATGTAGTATAGTATAGGGTATAGTATAGTATATAGGATATAGTATAGTATATTGTAGAGTATAGTATATAGTATAGTATATCGTATATAGTATATAGTACAGTATAGTATGTAGTATAGTATAGGGTATAGTATAGGGTATAGTATAGTATAGTATAGTATAGTATAGTATATAGTATATAGTATAGGGTATAGTATAGTATATAGTATATATACTTTCTATTCCCCTTATGTATTATTTAACAAATGATTTGTAATTCCTTTGTAATTCCTTTGTAATTCCTTTGTAATTCCTACAATCTACAAGCAGCTCCGTGCTTCCTTGGTGACAGAACGTCAGACAGCACACCTTTGACAACAGTACAGTGTATCAACATGCTGCTCCTGTGGAGAAAGATATGATATGGGAGGGTAAAGTCTGGTTGTGTGTGTGTGCTGTGTACAGTAGTAGGTTGCAGGTAATGATACGTGTGGTGACGTGGACAGGTCAGTTCTGGAAGACAGACTATGGTGGGAGCCAAGGAAGGGGATCTACTTTATATATTAAAAGGATAAACAGTCAAATAAAATACAACATTCAAAGCTCAATGCAGCCATTTTGTGTATAAATATCAAATCATTTCTCGGTAACAATAAAGTACATTATTGTAATTGATTTCTATTTAAATTGGTAAAAGTAGAGACAAAAGAAACGACTTCTCAAACAAGATCTTAGCTGGGACTGTCTGGGAGTGGTCTGAGTGAGGAGGGGATAACCGAAAACTAGCTGTTATTGGCCGAGAGAGGTTTGGAACTCTCTTTCTTATTGGTCGCTTAACCATGTTGACATCGCCATGGAAAGTCCTATGTAGACTGTATTTTCAACCAGCAGCTATCAGGAAATAACACCGATCAAATGTTTTCACAATTTTACGGTGTTAGTTTCATCATATGATCTAAAACACGGGTACAACTGAATTTTGACTGCTCTGGGCTTTTACCGTGCCTCAATCCATATTTGGACTTCTGGTTGCTTCTATTATAATCCTCACCTTATTTATCAAAAGCCGTGTTTATATCTTTATTATCACAACACTGGTAAATATCCGGATTAGTCAAATAAGATATTTAAATTATGTCATACAGCATAATTGACTCTTGGACGGACTATGTTACATTTTAATGTGTGGTTGTTGCTCGTTGTACTTCTGTTACCATCAGAGGAATTAAAATGTCAGATTGAATAACAATGATTCAGGGTGATGACGTGCATCTTGGATAATGCTAATCATCCTGTCTTCTAGCATGAATGGACGAGGCGTCCAAGAGGCGTCACTACAGTCCCTGGTTCAAATCCAGGCTGCATCACATCCCACCGTGATTGGGAGTCCCATAGGGCGGCTCGCGATTGGCCCTGCGTCGCCCGGGTAGGCCGTCATTATAAATAGGAATTTGTTCTTAAACTGACTTAGTTAAATAATAATACAAACGTGTTGTAGTGGTCTTCAGATAAACTTGTCCGAGAGCACACCCTAGTGGACAAAAGGCAGCACTGTTCCAAAAACGACTCATTTACTTTGTGTTGTGTCGTAGTCCATATTTTGTTCCAACACCTCCATGTGAATAGAACCAGATCACAGAACAACAGTGAGAGACTGGCTCTGCTAATCATTTAGAACATTTTTTAAAATGTATTTATTTAACCAAGATAGTCTCAGTGGAGACAATAAAGGTCTTTGAGATACCTGGGCCGTATCCACAAAGCGTCTTTAGAGTAGGATCGTAATGAATAAGATTATCACCTCCTATACTGAGACGCTCTGTGAATACAGGCCAAGACAGCAACAGGTAGCGTATACAGTGCATTCCGATATTATTCACACCATTTGGCTTTTTCCACATTTTTGTTACGTTACAGCCTTATTCTAAAAAAGGATTCAATTGTTTTTTTTCCCTCCACATCAATCTACACCCCATAATGACAAAGCAAAAACAGTTTTTTTTTACAATTTTGCAACAAAAAAATAAATAAATGAAATATGACATTTACATAACTATTCAGACCCTTTTACTCAGTACTTTGTTGAAGCACCTTTGGCAGCAATTACAGCCTTCAGTTTTGGGTATGACACTACAAGCTTGGCACACCTGTATTTGGGGAGTTTCTCCCATTCTTCTCTGCAGATCCTCTCAAGCTCTGTCAGGTTCGATGGGGAGCGTCGCTGCACAGTTATTTTCAGGTCTCTCCAGAGATGTTCTATCGAGTTCAAGTCTGGGCTCTGACTGTGCCACTCAAGGACATTCAGAGACTTGTCCCAAAGCCACTCCTGAGTTGTCTTGGCTGTGTGCTTAAGGTCGTTGTCCTGTTGGAAGGTGATGTCATTATGGGCTATTGTGATGTCATTATGGGGTATTGTGATGTCATTATGGGCTATTGTGATGTTATTATGGGGTATTGTGATGTCATTATGGGCTATTGTGATGTTATTATGGGGTATTGTGATGTCATTATGGGCTATTGTGATGTTATTATGGGGTATTGTGATGTCATTATGGGCTATTGTGATGTTATTATGGGGTATTGTGATGTCATTATGGGCTATTGTGATGTTATTATGGGGTATTGTGATGTCATTATGGGGTATTGTGATGTTATTATGGGGTATTGTGATGTCATTATGGGGTATTGTGATGTTATTATGGGGTATTGTGATGTCATTATGGGCTATTGTGATGTCATTATGGGGTATTGTGATGTCATTATGGGCTATTGTGATGTCATTATGGGGTATTGTGATGTCATTATGGGCTATTGTGATGTCATTATGGGGTATTGTGATGTCATTATGGGCTATTGTGATGTCATTATGGGCTATTGTGATGTCATTATGGGGTATTGTGATGTCATTATGGGCTATTGTGATGTCATTATGGGCTATTGTGATGTCATTATGGGGTATTGTGATGTCATTATGGGCTATTGCGATGTCATTATGGGGTATTGTGATGTCATTATGGGCTATTGTGATGTCATTATGGGGTATTGTGATGTCATTATGGGGTATTGTGATGTTATTATGGGGTATTGTGATGTCATTGTGGGCTATTGTGATGTCATTATGGGGTATTGTGATGTCATTATGGGGTATTGTGATGTCATTATGGGGTATTGTGATGTTATTATGGGGTATTGTGATGTTATTATGGGGTATTGTGATGTCATTGTGGGCTATTGTGATGTCATTATGGGGTATTGTGATGTCATTATGGGGTATTGTGATGTCATTATGGGGTATTGTGATGTTATTATGGGGTATTGTGATGTCATTATGGGCTATTGTGATGTCATTATGGGGTATTGTGATGTCATTATGGGCTATTGTGAACACCTCTTTAAGATAATTGCAATCTTTCTGCAAAAATGACTAGCATATAAAAGTAAATATTGCCTACTCAGGATATCTAGCCTATAACTTGCACATATTCTATTCATTGACCTTAGGGAGCAGGGTCTTTACTTGGCTCATCGTGCTCTAGCGACTCCTTGTGGTGGGCCAGGCACCTGCAGGCTGACCTCGGTCGGAAACGGTGTTTCCTCCGACACATTGGAGTGGCTTGCTTCCGGGTTAAGCGAGCAAGGTGTTAAGAGGCACGGTTTGGCAGGTCATGTTTCAGAGGAAGCATTACTCAACCTTCGCCTCCCGAGCCCATTGGGAAGTTGCAACGATGAAACAAGATCGAAATTGGGCAGAAAAAGGGGCTAAAATACAATTTAAAAAAAATTATAATATAATATATATATTTTTTTTTTGCCATTTTTTTGGGGGGGGGGCAAATAAAACCAACCGCAGGTCAAATTCGGCAATAAATAATTATTTAATTTGAGAAACAATTGTTGCTGCATTCAAATATGAACGTACTGTACCTATAGATGCACGTTATTGTACGCTAATGCTAAAAATAATTTAAAAGTATTTTTCTAATGAACCATACACCAGATTGACTCCAGATTGGGTATAGAGACTCCTACAGCACTAGACTAAACTTCACTTGCGGTATTGAGAGATAAACATCTTAATACTTTCACTGATTGCACATTAAGATAATTCCTATGTGATTGAGTGCTCGCTTTGTCATCCAACTTGATCCTCTGTCCTTTCTGTCATCCCGTGAACCCCATTCTGTTGTCCTGTGAACCCCATTCTGTTGTCCTGTGAACCCCATTCTGTTGTCCTGTGAACCCCATTCTGTTATCCTGTGAACCCCATTCTGTCATTCACAACTTTAAAGAAAATATATATTTTTACCCCCAGATGGGTGTCAGGGGACGCCGTGCGTCAACACACGACGGCGGGAGGAACCCAATGGGTGCCCATGGCAACAAACTAGACAACAACAACACTTCCTCACACTAAAGTTTACACAACTATTGATTTGGCAGAGGATAAACTATTATTTATAATCAAGAAGTCAAATAATTGATTTGGTACTTAATGATGTCTTTCTGTATTTGTTCCTGGCAAACATAGAAAGAAATATTCCCCTACCCAAAAAGAGCAGCACCATGATAAGCAAATCTGAAAATATAGATTTTTTCTCTATTAGGCTACAATCAGCCTGATTCTAGGCTTTTAGTAGCTAAAACAGACATACCGTGCTGAAGCACTGTGAAACAGTCATGGAAGCTCACACAGGTCGAATACATTGGCGTTTTCAGGAATATTTTATAAAACTCATCATCATTAATACTCTCTTACATTTACAGCTGAGACATTCCTCCGTTATACCACATCTAAGAACATTCGTATAACAGTTATAACACATCTAAGAACATTCTTAATAACAGTTATAACACATCTAAGAACATTCGTATAACAGTTATGACGTGTCTAGACCATTCTGCTTCTCTTCATGTTCACGTTGTACAAAACCAAAAAGGCCCGACATTTAAAACAATTTATTCGTATAAAAAAATATAAATTAGTTGAAATGTTTAACTCTAAGAAAAATAACAGTCATAATAACAATAGCAATAATAATATAATAACATTTGATAATAATGTTTATATAAAAAAAAAGAAACTGAACAGAAATAGAATGTATCCCAAATGGAACACTATTCCCTACATAGTGCCCTACATTTGACCAGAGCCCTATGGGATAGGGTGTCATTTGGGACACAGCCGAGGGTAGATGATGGTGCTGGGAAGCAAGGAGTCACAGTGCAGTGTAGTGAGGCCTCACCAACTTACAAAAAATGGGGGTGGAGGGAGTGAGGGAGGGAGGGAGTGTGGGAGGGAGTGTGAGAGGGAGTGAGGGAGTGTGGGAGGGAGTGTGGGAGGGAGTGAGGGAGTGTGGGAGGGAGTGTGAGAGGGAGTGTGAGAGGGAGTGAGGGAGTGTGGGAGGGAGTGTGGGAGGGAGTGTGGGAGGGAGTGAGGGAGTGTGGGAGGGAGTGAGGGAGGGAGGTAGTGAGGGAGTGTGGGGTGGGGGGCAGTCAAAAGCTCAAAACACACTTTTTCATGCACGCATGCTCACACACACGCATGCTCACACACACGCATGCTCACTCACACAGACACGTGTACACAGAGTCAGAAAGTGCATGACCGCCGTTGTAAGTTAGCACCATATAAAGCATACAGCGGATTTGTTCCTAATTTAATTCTAGCATGTATGCATTATCATCATTTATACACGTATCACTGCGTAAATTTAAAGTCAGCATTATCATCATTTATACACGTATCACTGTGTAAATGTAAAGTCACCATTAATACATGTATTAATGTGTAAAATCATTATCATTATACACGTATCACTGTGTAAAATCATTATCATTATACACATATTACTGTGTAAAATCATTATCATTATACACATATTACTGTGTAAAATCATTATCATTATACACATATTACTGTGTAAAATCATTATCATTCTACACATATTAATGTGTAAAATCATTATCATTATACACATATTACTGTGTAAAATCATTATCATTATACACATATTACTGTGTAAAATCATTATCATTATAGACATATCACTGTGTAAAATCATTATCATTATACACATATTACTGTGTAAAATCATTATCATTTTACACATATTACTGTGTAAAATCATTATCATTCTACACATATTACTGTGTAAAATCATTATCATTCTACACATATTACTGTGTAAAATCATTATCATTCTACACATATTACTGTGTAAATGTAAAATCAGATAAATAACAGGCCTGGGGTCAATTCCAAATGCAATTGCAGTCAATTCAGAATGTAAACCAAATTCCAATTCCCAAATGTTTCTAATTGAATAGCATTGAAGACAATTGGACAATTGGAATTGACATTTCAGTTTGCTTCTTAAATTGACTGGAATGCAAATGGACTTGACCCCAACTCTGACAAATCAGTAGGAGTTCAGTTTAGGTCTATTGGTGTGGATCTTCTTGGTTGAAAGGTACTGGAAGCAGTTCTGAAAGGTAACGCAGCTAGCCTGGTTCCAGATCAGTTTTTGTCCGTTTTTTTTTTGTTGCTCTTATCAACTCCACAGCTCATTGTCACATGACAACAAGTGGCCAGGAGTTGGAATGATAGCACACACACAAAAAAAAAAGACTGGCACAGACTGGCACTCAGGCTATAAACGCAGCAGGTTTCTGTAGGTGATGGGTGTCTTACCCCTATTGCACATAGCCTGGTCCCAGATCTGTTTGTGCTGGTGTGACAATGGGAGAAAATAACTATTGGAGTAGGTAAGACAGCATAGCCTGGTCCCAGATCTGTTTGTGCTGGTGTGACAATGGGAGAAAATAACTATTGGAGTAGGTAAGACAGCATAGCCGATGAACAGATCTGCGATCAGGATATATAGACCACCTGGAATCATCGTAATAACCTTCATTACAATGTACATTCAGTCACAGCTTTGGGTCAACAGTAGTACCAGTCTTTCCATAAGTACGTTGGCAGTTATTTCAGGGTTCTGGAAGATGTTCATATAGGAGGAACAGAACAGTGGCAACTGATTGTACACATAGTACTGACCACCGGCTTGTTTCCTTTCTTGGATTACCTGACATTTAGGGGCCTCCCTTCGACTGCCCTCATCTCAGCTCAACAGAGTTAAATTGCCCTCATCTCAGCTCAACAGTTAAATTGCCCTCATCTCAGCTCAACAGAGTCAAATTGCCCTCATCTCAGCTCAACAGTTAAATTGCCCTCATCTCAGCTCAACAGAGTCAAATTGCCTTTATCTCAGCTCAACAGAGTCTAATTGCCCTCATCTCAGCTCAACAGTTAAATTGCCCTCATCTCAGCTCAACAGAGTCAAATTGCCCTCATCTCAGCTCAACAGTTAAATTGCCCTCATCTCAGCTCAACAGTTAAATTGCCCTCATCTCAGCTCAACAGAGTCAAATTGCCCTCATCTCAGCTCAACAGTTAAATTGCCCTCATCTCAGCTCAACAGAGTCAAATTGCCTTTATCTCAGCTCAACAGAGTCTAATTGCCCTCATCTCAGCTCAACAGTTAAATTGCCCTCATCTCAGCTCAACAGAGTCAAATTGCCCTCATCTCAGCTCAACAGTTAAATTGCCCTCATCTCAGCTCAACAGAGTCAAATTGCCCTCATCTCAGCTCAACAGAGTCAAATTGCCCTCATCTCAGCTCAACAGTTAAATTGCCCTCATCTCAGCTCAACAGAGTCAAATTGCCCTCATCTCAGCTCAACAGAGTTAAATTGCCCTCATCTCATCTCAACAGTTAAATTGCCCTCATCTCAGCTCAACAGAGTCAAATTGCCCTCATCTCAGCTCAACAGAGTCAAATTGCCCTCATCTCAGCTCAACAGTTAAATTGCCCTCATCTCAGCTCAACAGAGTCAAATTGCCCTCATCTCAGCTCAACAGTTAAATTGCCCTCATCTCAGCTCAACAGAGTCAAATTGCCCTCATCTCAGCTCAACAGTTAAATTGCCCTCATCTCAGCTCAACAGAGTCAAATTGCCCTCATCTCAGCTCAACAGAGTCAAATTGCCCTCATCTCAGCTCAACAGAGTCAAATTGCCCTCATCTCAGCTCAACAGAGTCAAATTGCCCTCATCTCAGCTCAACAGTTAAATTGTTAATATTTTGATTTGTTTAACACTTTTTTGGGTTACTACATGATTCCATTTGTATTATTTCATAGTTTTGATGTCTTCACTATAATTCTACAATGTAGTAAATAGTAAAAATAAAGAAAAACCCTTGAATGAGTCGGTGTGTCCAAACCTTTGACTGGTATTGTATATAACTTGACGGTGGCATTTCTATAAAATGACAGTATGCTGCTGTCATTTTGATTAAATTACTGTAAAATCTTCCGCTGTGACAACAATTGGGACTCAGCCAAAAATGGGAGCTAAACCACCAGATTTATGAGCGTGAAAGTGATATGGCCATAGAAAAATTGGCATTTCTGCACTGCTAAAAGCTGCCCAGAATCAAGTAAATCATTGTCCAATTAAGGACACTTGATGTAGAGTATAAGGGCATGCGTTGCCATACCTCCATAATCATTTTGTTATCGCGCCTCCCTCGAAGGTCAGGAGAATTTTGTTTTGCACAAACAGTTTAAATTGGCTGCTGGCTCCCAGCGGCAAGATTTTGATTGGATGATACTCTTCAAGAACCCTCACCCCCACACTCCCGTAGAAGGGGTGCTGTGTTTCATGTGCGTCACTGTTTTCTGTCAGGGTAGTTGCTGCCTATGCTGGTTTCAAGTGCTTGTTTTCAATTTATCAAGTGTGGTCGACAGCAATTTTTATTTAATACAATCTAAAGTGGATTACGTGAAGTCAAACGTCTCAACATGTTTTAAACCACTCTGGTGACAAACATAATTTTCTTCATTTGTCAACATGGCTGCTGGCGGCCACTTTGCTACCACCAAAAATATTCTGAATATTAACCATTATTTTGTTTTTGTAAGGACCCCAAAAAACAGAGGCAGTTATTATTTGCCAGCTAGCTTGCTGGCTACAGTAGGCGTCTTTGTAGGCAAACTGAGCTGCTAGCTAGCTAGATAACTTTAGTAGTGATGGTAGTAGTGGTGGTGGTGGTGGTGGTGGTAGTGGTGGTGGTGGTAGTAGTGGTGGTGGTAGTGGTGGTGGTAGTAGTGATGGTGGTGGTAGTAGTGGTGGTGGTAGTGGTGGTGGTAGTAGTGATGGTGGTGGTAGTAGTGATGGTGGTGGTAGTAGTGATGGTGGTGGTGGTGGTAGTAGTGATAGTGGTGGTTGATGGTAGTAGTGATGGTGGTGATGGTAGTAGTGATGGTGGGAGTGATAGTGGTGATGGTAGTAGTATTGATGGTAGTAGTGATGGTGGTGGTGGTGGTAGTAGTGATGGTGATGGTAGTAATGTTGGTAGTAGTGATGTGGTAGTGATGATGGTAGTAGTGGCGGTAGTAGTGGTGGTAGTAGTGGTGGTAGTAGTGATGGTAGTAGTAGTAATGTTGGTAGTGATGGTGATGGTGGTAGTAGTGATGGTAGTAGTATTGATGGTAGTAGTGATGGTAGTAGTGATGTAGTAGTGATGGTGGTAGTGATGGTGGTAGTAGTGGTGGTAGTAGTGATTGTGGTGGTGGTGATGGTGGTAGTAGTGATGGTGGTGATGGTGGTAGTAGTGATGGTGGTGATGGTAGTAGTGATGGTGGTGGTGATGGTAGTAGTGATGGTGGTGGTGGTAGTAGTGATGGTCTGAGTGGTGGTGGTGGTGATGGTAGTAGTGATGGTGATGGTAGTAGTGATGGTGGTAGTGATGGTGGTGGTGGTGATGGTAGTAGTGATAGTGGTGATGGTAGAAGTGATTGTGGTAGTGATGGGAGTAGTGGTGGTGATGGTAGTAGTGATGTGGTAGTGATGTTGGTAGTGATGGTAGTAGTGATGATGGTAGTGATGGTGGTAGTGATGGTGGTAGTAGTGATGGTAGTAGTGATGGTGGTAGTGATGGTGGTAGTAGTGATGGTGGTAGTGTTGGTAGTAGTATTGATGGTAGTATTGATGGTAGTATTGATGGTAGTATTGATGGTAGTAGTGATGGTGGTAATATTGATGGTAGTATTGATGGTAGTAGTGATGATGGTAGTAGTAATGTTGGTAGTGATGTGGTAGTGATGTTGGTAGTGATGGTAGTAGTGATGATGGAGGTTGTGATGGTGGTAGTGATGGTAGTGATGATGGTAGTAGTGGTGGTGGTAGTAGTGATGGTAGTGATGGTAGTAGTGATGATGGTAGTGATGGTAGTGATGATGGTAGTAGTGATGATGGTAGTGATGGTGGTAGTAGTGATGGTGGTAGTGATGGTGGTAGTGATGGTGGTAGTGATGGTAGTAGTGATGATGGTAGTGATGGTGGTAATGCACCTATTTTGCTTCAAATAATCCCCTCAATATTTAATGGTAAATTACCATTTGTGATCAAGAGGCCTACCAATTATGTTTTTAAAGGCGCAATCTGTAATTGATACATCCATTTTTGGACATTTAAAATATTGATATGCAGTGCATTCAGACATTATTCAGACCACTTGACTTTTTCCACATTTTGTTACGTTACAACCTTATTCTAAAATGTATTAAATTGTTTTTTTCCCCTCATCAATCTACACACAATACCCCATAATGACCCATTTTTTTTGTGCCTAATTTAAATATATAGAAAAATGAAATATCACATTCACATAAGTATTCAGAACCTTTACTCAGTGCCTTGTTAAAAGTGATTACAGCTGTGAGTCTTCTTGGGTATGACACTACAAGCTTGGGACACCTGTATTTGGAGAGTTTCTCCCATTCTTCTCTACAGAACCTCTCAAGCTCTGTCAGGTTGGATGGGGAACATTGCTGATCAGATCTCTCCAGAGATGTTCGATCAGGTTCTGGAGCAGGTTTTCATCAATGATCTCTCTGTACTTTGCTCCGTTCATCTTTCCCTCAATCCCGATTAGTCTCCCAGTCCCTGCCACTGAAAAACATCCCCACAACATGGATCTGCCACCACCATGCTTCACCGTAGGGATGGTGCCTGGTTTCCTCCAGAAGTGATGCTTGGCATTCAGGCCAAAGACTTCAATCTTGGTTTCATCAGACCAAAGAATCTTGTTTCTCATGGTCTGAGAGTCTTTAAGTGTCTTTGGCAAACTCCAAGTGGGCTATTATGTGCCTTTTACTGAGGAGTGGCTTCCGTCTGGCCACTCTACCATAAAGTCCTGATTGGTGGAATGCTGCAGAGATGGTTGTGCTTCTGGAAGGTTCTCCCATCTCCACAGAGGAAATCTAGAGCTCTGTCAGAGTGACCATCGGGTTCTTGGGCACCTCCCTGACCAAGGCCCTTCTCCCCCGATTGCTCAGTTTGGCCGGGCCGCCAGCTCAAGGAAGAGTCTTGGTGTTTCCAAACTTCTTCCATTTAAGAACGATGGAGGCCACTGTGTTCTTGGGAACCTTCAATGCTGCATAAATGTTTTGGTACCCTTCCCCAGATCTGTGCCTTGACACAATCATGTCCCTCATGGCTTGGTTTTTGCTCCGACATTCACTGTCAACTGTGGGACCTTACATAGACAGGTTTGTGCCTTTCCAAATCATGTAGAATCATATTGAGTTTACCACAGGTGGACTCCAATCACGTTGTAGAAACATCTCAAGGATGATCAATGGAAACAGGATGCACCTGAGCTCAATGTTGAGTCTCATAGAAAAGGGTCTGAATACTTTATATAAATAAGGTATCTGTTTTTTATTATTAATACATTTTCAAAAATGTTTTTTTTTAAAGTTTGGGGTTTTCATTATAGACTATTGTGTGTCGATTGCTGACGATTTGCTATAATTTAATAAATTTTAGAATACGGCTGTAACGTATCAAAATGTGGAAAAAGTCAAGGGGTCTGAATACTTTCCGAAGCTGTATATGCATTGATCCTTTACGAATATTACTTGTAAATGGCTCATGAGCTTAGTTCAACTGTAAGTACCCTTATCAGAACCCAACATTTTAGCTTATCTTACTGTATAGCCTCAAAACATGGCTAATACTATCCTTTTGATATCATGGGTGGTCAGTCCCTTGCATATATATAGCTGTCTTTGCCTATATTGAGAGTGGCTTCATTTCTCCAGCCCCATCCCTCAGCTCTTCACAAAAACAGTTTTGAATTGCAGAGAATTGCAAACAACTTTGAAAAAAAAAAAAAAAAAGATGGCATCTTGACATTTTATCCACTGGTATAAATCATATTAAATATTAAATAATATTACATCATATTCATTTAATGTATCTCAACGGCTTTATGAATACAACAGGAAGTAGTCAGGGAAATATCAAAGAACATGACTGTCGATCTCAGGTTATTGAGGTATATACTATTTTTCACAAAATGTTTGTTTTCAAATTATAAATGATACTTGTATGTGAATGGCATAATGGGTAAAGCAATGAAAAAAAAGATCGCACTCCTTATGTCGGCCATCTTGACAATGTTCTGGCTATCAATCGATATCTATAGATTTTTTATAAATATTGTATCAATGTGTGTCTGTCCTGCTCCTCCTGTGTGTTAAGAACTCTGTGCAGAGAACAGCCATTGGACTTGACTCAGGAGCTGTTCTAGTTGGTAAGATAGTGCAAACAGATCTGGGACCAGGCTACAAGGAAAGCCTAAAAACAGACTGATTGCCCAAAGTTCTGTGTTCTAGAACCTAAAAACTGATTGCCCATGGTTCTGTGTTCTAGAACCTAAAAGACTGATTGCCCAAAATTCTGTGTTCTAGAACCTAAAAGACCGATTGCCCATGGTTCTGTGTTCTAGAACCTAAAGACTGATTGCCCAAAGTTCTGTGTTCTAGAACCTAAAGACTGATTGCCCATGGTTCTGTGTTCTAGAACCTAAAGACTGATTGCCCATGGCTCTGGGTTCCAATAATCAGACAAAAGACTGACTTGTAGTCAGTTGCAGGTTCCTGTGGCAACACCAGTGGCTGATAGCACGGTGGTGGGGTGCAGACCTGGGTTCAAAGACTATTTGAAATCTTTCAAATACTTTTAGTGATTGCTTTAGTCTGCATAGATGGGCGGGGTTTAAACTCGCAACTCCTCTATTTATTCCATTATGCCAGGCAAGCTCAATCAAGCCCAGATAAAGTATTTGAAATTATTTTAAATGTTGTTTGAACCCAGGTCTAGGGGCCAATTCTGCATGGAACATTGTGACTTTCGTGTGACACGGCCAGCTATGTGTTAACATTATCTAACTCAGCCCGGCTGGGTCACACTTTGTCTGTCTGTGCTTTGATAATAAGACGCCGTGAGGGGATTTCTGCTCTGTTTTGCCATCTCTGAATAGAATAATATGTATGTTCTGTATGTCTTCATTCAAGTACTCCAAAAACATTATTTGTTTGTTGCTCAAAGTGACAAAAAAACATTCTAGAAGACATTCTAGAGGCTTCTTTTCCACAACACGATAAACATTCTTTCTGTCTCTCTTGTTTTAGAACCAACAACCTCCTTCCAAGTAGTTTGGCATGGGATAAGTCAGTCAGTCTACCACAGCAAGCAAACAAACAGTACCATTTCAATAGGCTGCGACCCCAACTGGTATCATATCTCCTTCAGAGTGCACGACCTTTGACCAGGTCCTACAGGGGGATCATTTGTCCAGAAGTTATGAGGAATTTGTATTAGTTATGTTGGGCCCTGGTCAAAAGTAGTGCTTTAGGAGATAGGCTACCGTTTCATGAAGTCAGAACCAACAAACAAAACAGACAAAAC
>NC_143041.1:46334946-46357446 GCF_057628025.1 Oncorhynchus mykiss | reverse complement strand
ACAATACTGTGTTGTCCTCCGCCCCATTCTCCTGCTGAAGCTACAATACTGTGTTGTCCTCCGCCCCATTCTCCTGCTGAAGCTACAATACTGTGTTGTCCTCCGCCCCATTCTCCTGCTGAAGCTACAATACTGTGTTGTCCTCCGCCCCATTCTCCTGCTGAAGCTACAATACTGTGTTGTCCTCAGCCCCATTCTCCTGCTGAAGCTACAATAGTGTGTTGTCCTCAGCCCCATTCTCCTGCTGAAGCTACAGTACTGTGTTGTCCTCCGCCCCATTCTCCTACTGAAGCTACAATACTGTGTTGTCCTCCGCCCCATTCTCCTGCTGAAGCTACAATACTGTGTTGTCCTCCGCCCCATTCTCCTGCTGAAGCTACAATACTGTGTTGTCCTCCGCCCCATTCTCCTGCTGAAGCTATAGTACTGTGTTGTCCTCCGCCCCATTCTCCTGCTGAAACTATAGTACTGTGTTGTCCTCCGCCCCATTCTCCTGCTGAAGCTATAGTACTGTGTTGTCCTCCGCCCCATTCTCCTGCTGAAGCTATAGTACTGTGTTGTCCTCCGCCCCATTCTCCTGCTGAAGCTATAGTACTGTGTTGTCCTCCGCCCCATTCTCCTGCTGAAGCTATAGTACTCTAACAACACCGTCTCGTGTCAACAGCAGGGAAATCCATTTCTTCAGCACGTCCATTTAAAGGTGCATTAGCATACAAATGCAGGGAGGACAACACTGTGTGAGTGTGTGTGTGTGTGTGTGTGTGTGTGCCTGTGCCTGTGCCTGTGCCTGTGCGTGTGAGAGAGTGCACGTACGTAGCTATAGCCAGAGGGCCCAGGAGAGTAGGGGAGGGTTGGTGGTGAGCTCAGTTCAGTTTAGTGATTCCCGTTGAGTGGATGTGCATTATGATTGCAGCATCAAGCAGTAGTTGTTCAATTAAAACCTGATCGCGGGTTGGTTAATCAGGCTGACGTAGCATTATAACAACTCTCCTCTGATTGCAGGTTGGTTAATCAGGCTGACGTAGCATTTCTCCTCTGATCGCAGGTTGGTTAATCAGGCTGACGTAGCATTATAACAACTCTTCTCTGATCGCAGGTTGGTTAATCAGGCTGACGTAGCATTTCTCCTCTGATCGCAGGTTGGTTAATCAGGCTGACGTAGCATTATAACAACTCTCCTCTGATCGCAGATTGGTTAATCAGGCTGACGTAGCATTATAACAACTCTTCTCTGATCGCAGGTTGGTTAATCAGGCTGACTTAGCATTATAACAACTCTCCTCTGCTTTTTAGAGCAATGAAGTGAGAGAGAGGGGGACCGTGCAGTATAACAACACAGGGGTGGTAGCCGAAGTCTGATTCCAAGTGGCACCCAATTCCCTATTGGCCCTGGTCTAAAGTAGTGTACTACATAGCGAATAGGGTGCCACTTGGGATGCAACCTAGTGTGATTGCATTTCAAATCGAGATTTCAACCCATTAATGTATACCACGTGTTTTTTTCCTAGTATGGATGGTTAATTATAACATTACAGTATAAGTTCATTACAGACGCTTAGAGTGGCTATGTTTGGTTTGTATGGAAACCATAGTTAAACCGGTAGCAACTTGAGGATGTAGTGTAGAATGTGATATAGGTTCTAATCCAAGGTGGCGTAGCAGTCAGACGTCTTGTCGTGTCGTGTCCCTTGTATATATCATTTTTTTTACATATTTTTCTTTGCATATCTTTTAAAACATTTTGCCTATTATTTTAATCTCCGGATTCCCACCGGATTCCCACCGCAAACGGAACATTTTCAGCTGGATCTTCACAACTAGCTAACTAGCTAACCGCAACCCCGGATGATTACTCCTGGCTAGCGTTTCCATCCACTTAGCTTGAAGCTAGCCCGGCCAGAGCTCCTGTGCTACCACCGAAGCATACTCCTGGGCTACAATATCCGGACCCACGACCGGTCTATCGATGTCACCGCATGAAGAGGCATAAACAGACTTAACCCCATCGCGACGTCCCCCAAAGGCTAACTTTCTAGCCCTTGCTATCTGCTTGCTTGCTAATTCGGCCTGCTAACTGCTAGCTTGTTTAGACCGGTCCGCTAACTGCTACCTTGTTTAGCCCTGGCCTACTAACTGTTAGTTTGTTAGCACAGGCCTGCTAACTGTCTGAATCGCCGCACCCCAACCACTCACTGGACCCATATTTACTTTCAATCTCTTTTCGATTTTTAATTCGATTATACCTTCCGGTAACCTGCCTCACCCAATGTGATACGGAATCGCTATTATTTTTAATTTTTAGAACACATTCAAGAACCTCCAGAAGCTAACCAGCTAACTAGCTACAAGCTATTTAGTCATTGTTAGCCACTGCTAGCGGCTTTACCTTCTGCACAGCCAGCCAGTTTTTTTAACCTGGATAATACTCGCCAGTCTAGCTTCCCTGCCCCATCCACCGCTGCCCCCTGGACACTGATCACTTGGCTACATAGCTGATGCATGCTGGACTGTCCATTAATCACGGTACTCCATTCTGCTTGTTTATTTTTTATCTGTCGGACCCCGCCACACTCAGGCTCTGTGTGTAGTTAATCCGACCCTCCCTGCCTAGTCTACGCCATTTTACCTGCTGTTGTTGTGCTAGCTGATTAGCTGTTGTTGTCTCACCTACTATTTAGCTAGCTCTCCCAATTCAACACCTGTGATTACTGTATGCCTCGCTGTATGTCTCTCTCAAATGTCAATATGCCTTGTATACTGTTGTTCAGGTTAGTTATCATTGTTTTAGTTTACAATGGAGCCCCTAGTTCCACTCGTCATACCCCTGATACCTCCTTTGTCCCACCTCCCACACATGCAGTGACCTCACCTATTACAACCAGCATGTCCAGAGATACAACCTCTCTCATCATCACCCAGTGCCTGGGCTTACCTCCGCTGTACCTGCACCCCACCATACCCCTTGTCTGCGCATTATGCCCTGAATATATTCTACCATGCCCAGAAATCTGCTCCTTTTATTCTCTGTCCCCAACGCTCTAGGCGACCAGTTTTGATAGCCTTTAGCCGCACCCTCATACTACTCCTCCTCTGTTCCGCGGGTGATGTGGAGGTAAACCTAGGCCCTGCGTGTCCCCAGGCACCCTCATTTGTTGACTTCTGTGATCTAAAAAGCCTTGGTTTCATGCATGTCAACATCAGAAGCCTCCTCCCTAAGTTTGTTTTACTCACTGCTTTAGCACACTCTGCTAACCCTGATGTCCTTGCCGTGTCTGAATGCTGGCTCAGGAAGGCCACCAAAAATTCTGAGATTTCCATACCCAACTATAACATTTTCCGTCAAGACAGAACTGCCAAAAGGGGAGGAGTTGCAGTCTACTGCAGAGATAGCCTGCAAAGTAATGTCATACTTTCCAGGTCCATACCCAAACAGTTCGAACTACTAATCTTAAAAATTACTCTCTCCAGAAATAACTCTCTCACTGTTGCCGCCTGCTACCGACCCCCCTCAGCTCCCAGCTGTGCCCTGGACACCATTTGTGAATTGATCGCCCCCCATCTAGCTTCAGAGTTTGTTCTGTTAGGTGACCTAAACTGGGATATGCTTAACACCCCGGCAGTCCTACAATCTAAGCTAGATGCCCTCAATCTCACACAAATCATCAAGGAACCCACTAGGTACAACCCTAAATCTGTAAACAAGGGCACCCTCATAGACGTCATCCTGACCAACTGGCCCTCCAAATACACCTCCGCTGTCTTCAACCAGGATCTCAGCGATCACTGCCTAATTGCCTGTATCCGCTACGGAGCCGCAGTCAAACGACCACCCTTCATCACTGTCAAACGCTCCCTAAAACACTTCTGTGAGCAGGCCTTTCTAATCGACCTGGCCCGGGTATCCTGGAAGGACATTGACCTCATCCCGTCAGTTGAGGATGCCTGGTCATTCTTTAAAAGTAAATTCCTCACCATTTTAGATAAGCAAGCTCCGTTCAAAAAATGCAGAACTAAGAACAGATATAGCCAAAAAGTTCTGGGACACTGTGAAGTCCATGGAGAACAAGGGCACCTCCTCCCAGCTGCCCACTGCACTGAGGCTAGGTAACACGGTCACCACCGATAAATCCATGATTATCGAAAACTTCAACCAGCATTTCTCAACGGCTGGCCATGCCTTCAGGCTGGCTACTCCAACCTCGGCCAACAGCTCCGCCCCCCCCCCCCCCCCCCGCAGCTACTCGCCCAAGCCTCTCCAGGTTCTCCTTTACCCAAATCCAGATAGCAGATGTTCTGAAAGAGCTGCAAAACCTGGACCCGTACAAATCAGCTGGGCTTGACAATCTGGACCCTCTATTTCTGAAACTATCTGCCGCCATTGTCACAACCCCTATTACCAGCCTGTTCAACCTCTCTTTCATATCGTCTGAGATCCCCTAGGATTGGAAAGCTGCCACAGTCATCCCCCTCTTCAAATGGGGAGACACCCTGGACCCAAACTGTTACAGACCTATATCCATCCTGCCCTGCCTATCTAAGGTCTTCGAAAGCTAAGTCAACAAACAGGTCACTGACCATCTCGAATCCCACCGTACCTTCTACGCTGTGCAATCTGGTTTCCGAGCCGGTCACGGGTGCACCTCAGCCACGCTCAAGGTACTAAACGATATCATAACCGCCATCGATAAAAGCCAGTACTGTGCAGCCGTCTTCATCGACCTTGCCAAGGCTTTCGACTCTGTCAATCACCATATTCTTATCGGCAGACTCAGTAGCCTCGGTTTTTCTGATGACTGCTTTGCCTGGTTCACCAACTACTTTGCAGACAGAGTTCAGTGTGTCAAATCGGAGGGCATGCTGTCCGGTCCTCTGGCAGTCTCTATGGGGGTGCCACAGGGTTCAATTCTCGGACTCTTTTCTCTGTATATATCAATGATGTTGCTCTTGCTGCGGGCGATTCCCCGATCCACCTCTATGCAGACGACACCATTCTATATACTTCCGGCCCGTCCTTGGACACTGTGCTATCTAACCTCCAAACGAGCTTCAATGCCATACAACACTCCTTCCGTGGCCAACTACTCTTAAACGCTAGTAAAACCAAATGCATGCTTTTCAACCGTTCGCTGCCTGCACCCGCACGCCTGACTAGCATCACCACCCTGGATGGTTCCGACCTTGAATATGTGGACATCTATAACTACCTAGGTGTATGGCTAGACTGTAAACTCTCCTTTCAGACTCATATCAAACATCACCAATCGAAAATCAAATCTAGAGTCGGCTTTCTATTCCGCAACAAAGTCTCCTTCACTCACGCCTCCAAACTTACCCTAGTAAAACTGACTATCCTACCGATCCCCGACTTCGGCGATGTCATCTACAAAATTGCTTCCAACACTCTACTCAGCAAACTGGATGCAGTTTATCACAGTGCCATCCGTTTTGTCACTAAAGCACCTTATACCACCCACCACTGCGACCTGTATGCTCTAGTCGGCTGGCCCTCGCTACATATTCGTCGCCAGACCCACTGGCTCCAGGTCATCTACAAGTCCATGCTAGGTAAAGCTCCGCCTTATCTCAGTTCACTGGTCACGATGGCAACACCCACCCGTAACACGCGCTCCAGCAGGTGTATCTCACTGATCATCCCTAAAGCCAACACCTCATTTGGCCGCCTTTCGTTCCAGTACTCTGCTGCCTGTGACTGGAATGAATTGCAAAAATCGCTGAAGTTGGAGACTTTTATCTCCCTCACCAACTTCAAACATCTGCTATCTGAGCAGCTAACCGATCGCTGCAGCTGTACATAGTCTATCGGTAAATAGCCCACCCATTTTTACCTACCTCATCCCACCCATTTGTACCTACCTCATCCTCATACTGTTTTTATTTATTTACTTTTCTGCTCTTTTGCACACCAATATCTCTACCTGTACATGACCATCTGATCATTTATCACTCCAGTGTTAATCTGCAAAATTGTAATTATTCGCCTACCTCCTCATGCCTTTTGCACACAATGTATATAGACTCTCCTTTTTCCTACTGTATTATTGACTTGTTAATTGTTTATTCCATGTGTAACTCTGTTTTGTCTGTTCACACTGCTATACTTTATCTTGGCCAGGTCGCAGTTGCAAATGAGAACTTGTTCTCAACTAGCCTACCTGGTTAAATAAAGGTGAAATAAAAAAATAAAAAAAGGATGGAGTTAATGTAGGATTTCAGTTAATGTAGGATGGAGTTAATGTAGGATTTCAGTTAATGTAGGATGGAGTTAATGTAGGGTGGAGTTAATTTAGGATGGAGTTAATTTAGGATGGAGTTAATGTAGGATTTCAGTTAATGTAGGATGGAGTTAATGTAGGATGGAGTTAATGTAGGATTTCAGTTAATGTAGGATGGAGTTAATGTAGGATGGAGTTAATGTAGGATGTGGGGATGTAATGTAGGGGTATGGTAACTGGTACTGCTATGGGGATATAAAGATGTCAGGTAACGTGGGAGGTTTTGTAAAAGTGGTTTATAAATGAATAAAATGCAGTGTTTGGACCTACGTGAGGTCACAGAGGGCCGTCCTACTTTCTGATAGAGCGAGCAGCGATCAGTGTAAAACCTGTCCCCTGTGATAAATCTCAGTGCACTGTTATAAATTGGATCTAGTGGCTTCACCCCTTTCCCTTTTATGTCCGGAACAGGGGTTTGAAATCATTAAAATACTATTTTGTCGTAATTTTTCCACCATGACCCGTCATCTGTTTTTTCTTAAGGGTCTCAACAGGTAAAACATTACACCTGGTACCGAAATAGTGACGTCCTTGATGTGCCGGGTCAATTAGACCCGTAATTTGACCCCCCCCCCCCCCCCCCCCCCGTAATATGTCCTTGACTTTGATCCATATAACTTTTGGATCGGTTTGTTCTTGAAACAAGCTGCTTCCTACAAATGAATGCTGCAATCACGCTGACCATGTATTCAATCAAATGTATTTATTATAGCCCTTCTTAGATCAGCTGATGTCTCAAAGTGCTGTACAGAAACCCAGCCTAAAACCACAAACAGCAAGCAATGCAGGTGTAGAAGCACGGTGGCTAGGAAAAAACTCCCTAGAAAGGCCAAAACCTAGGAAGAAACCTAGGGAGGAACCAGGCTATGAGGGGTGGAGATTATAACAGAACATGGCCAAGATGTTCAAATGTTCAGAAATGACCAGCATTGTCACGCCCTGGCCATAAAGAGGCTCTGTATTCTCTATTTTGGTTAGGCCAGGGTGTGACTAGGGTGGGCATTCTATGTCCTTTTTTTCTATGTGTTGTATTTCTATGTTTTGGCCTGGTGTGGTTCTCAATCGGGGACAGCTGTCTATCGTTGTCTCTGATAGAGAACCATACTTAGGTACCCTTTTCCCCCACCTGTTTTGTGGGAAGTTAACTTTGTAGTTGTTCAGGGCACATAGCCCAAAGCTTCACGGTTGTTTTTTTTGTTCTTCGTTTTGTCGGCGTCATTTTTAAATACAGTTAAAATGTACGCTTACCATGCTGCACCTTGGTCCAGTCCTTCAGCCAGCCATTGACAAGCATGGTCAGATAACAATAATCACAGTAGTTGTTGAGGGTGCAACAGGCCAGCACCTCTACCGCTCCTGCTGTCTCCAGAGAGTTGAAAACAGCAGGTCTGGGACAGGTAGCACGTCCAGTGAACAGGTCAGGTTTCCATAGCTGCAGGCAGAACAGTTGAAACTGGAGCAGCACCACGACCAGGTGGACTGGGGACAGCAAGGAGTCATCATGCCAGGTAGTCCTGAGACATGGTCCTAGGGCTCAGATCCTTCCAGAGAAAGAAAGAGAGAGAGAATTAGAGAGAGCATACTTAAATTCACACAGGACACTGGATAAGGCAGGAGAAATACTCCAGATATAACAGGCTGACCCTAGCCCCCCGACACATAAACTACTGCAGCATAAATACTGGAGGCTGAGACAGGAGGGGTCAGGAAACACTGTGGCCCCATTCTATGATACCTCCGGACAGGGCCAAACAGGCTGGATATAACTCCACCCACTTTGCCAAAGCACAGCCCCCACACCACTAGAGGGATATCTTCAACCACCAACTGAGACCATCCTGAGACAAGGCAGAGTATAGGCCACAAAGATCTCCACCACGGCACAACCCAAGGGGGGACCCCAACCCAGACAGGAAGACAACGTTAGTGACTCAACCCACTCAAGTGACGCACCCCTCATAGGGATGGCATGGAAGAGCACCAGTAAGCCAGTGACTCAGCCCCTGTATTAGGGTTAGAGGCAGAGAATCCCAGTGGAGAGAGTGGAACCGGCCAGGCAGAGACAGAAAACAACATACACTGAATGTACAAAACATTCGGATGACCTTCCTAATATACAGTTGCAACCCCTCTTTTTGTCCTCAATTTGTCAGGGTATGGACTCTACAAGGTGTTGAATAGTGTTCCACAGGGATGCGCTGGCCCATGTGGACTCTACAAGGTGTTGAGTAGTGTTCCACAGGGATGCTCTGGCCCATGTTGACTCTACAAGGTGTTGAATAGTGTTCCACAGGGATGCTCTGGCCCATGTTGACTCTACAAGGTGTTGAATAGTGTTCCACAGGGATGCTCTGGCCCATGTTGACTCTACAAGGTGTTGAATAGTGTTCCACATGGATGCTCTGGCCCATGTTGACTCTACAAGGTGTTGAATAGTGTTCCACAGGGATGCTCTGGCCCATGTTGACTCTACAAGGTGTTGAATAGTGTTCCACATGGATGCGCTGGCCCATGTTTACTCCAATGCTTCCCACAGTTGTGTCAAGTTGGCTAGTAGGGGATATCTATTCTGAATAGCTCGTTCCATCTCATCCCCACAGATGCTCAATTGGATTGAGATCTGGTGACTGGGCAGGCCACCGCAGTAAGCTGAATTCACTGTCATGTCCGTGGAACCATTCCTGGATCATCTTAGCCTTGTGGCATGGGAGCATTAAACATCTATTAGCAGAAGGATACACTGTTGCCATGAAGGGATGCACCTGATTGGCTATGAGGTTCAGATATCCTGTGGCATTCAAATGTTGCTCCACTTTTATCAAGGGGCCCAATGTGTGTCATGAAAACATACCCCACACACAATCACACCCCCCACCACCAGCCTGCAATGTTGACACGCAGCATGATGGATACACTGTTCTTATGTGCTTTTCTCCTTACCCTAGTCCTCCCATCAGCATGAAACAGCAGGAACTGGGATTCATCATACCAGGCAATGTTATTCAAATGTTTCCAGCGTCCATTTGTTTTTGTTCCTTATCCCACTGCAACTGCAGTTTCCTGTTTATCTTCTGAAAGAAGTGGAACTCTGTAACGTCGTCGTGTCAAGGTAGGATAAGTTATAAGCATTCTTTTATGGGTCTTTTGGGCACCAATGTTGTACTGGACTGTCAGTTTAACTAACTGTAACCGGTCTGTTGCACAAGTCGCCTCCTTTGTCCTCTTTAATCAATATCCTATTTTCCGCTTGTCATTGGCTGGATGTCCTTTTGGACCATTCTTGATGCACACGGGAAACTGTTGATCGTGAAAATACCCCGTTTTGCCACTTAATATAATGTTTACATACCCTACATTACTCATCTCATGTGTATATGTATATACTGTACTCGATACCATCTACTGCATCTTGCCTATGCCGTTCTGTACCATCACTCATTCATATATCTTTATGGACATATTCTTTATCCCTTTACACTTGTGTGTATAAGGTAGTAGTTGTGGAATTGTGAGGTTAGATTACTCGTTGGTTATTACTGCATCGTCGGAATTAGAAGCACAAGCATTTCGCTACACCAGGGAAAATATTCAGATTTTAAAGTAATAATAATATAATTTTAAAGTTTTATATATATATATATTTTTTAGTTTATTAATGAATTATTATTTACCTCATGTTAGTCTCATTCCAAACGTCGTAAATTGTTGGTTATCTGCACGAACCCAGTCTTCACTATGAGTCATCCATACATCAATTGTCTTAAATCATTTATTTACTAACTAAGTAATTCACAGAAATGCACACAAACAAACAGTAGGTAGTTACAAGGAAATGATAGCGGAGTTTCCCTAGTGGGATAAACCGGTATCGCGGCTTGGTGGACAAAAAGGGAAGTGAGGGACGACTGAGATGAGACACGACAAAGTTGATAATTATAACAATTGAAATGCTAATCCTTTGCACATGAACACTCACTCATTCGGGAATAATTGCAATCAATATATATGTTTACTTTCAGTGTGTCGTCATGATCTCTGTTGAAAAGTTTGTTTCTGTTGGAGAGTTTGTCCGCCCTCTCTCTGTCGTGGTTAGAATGAATAGTTCAGAGTGACATTCATTCATGTCGTTATAGAATAGATGTTTCGGCGGTTGTCGGGCTTCGTGTTCAATGATACCGAATTCCTAGCTGCAGACTAGTTATTAATATCAAAGACTTGTTCTTATTCTGTCGGTATCGATAGTCTAAGAGTTTAACCACGTGGGATGGTTAAAAGATTCAGCAATCTGGTCTCAAACCTTGGCCCTCTCGTTATCGAGGTCAGCTGGTCTGCAACCTTTGTCCTCTCGTCATTGAGAGAAACATGGTCTGGTGATTGAAGAGTATTCGGTAGAGCAGAATGGGCGGTCCTGGGCGGTCCTCTGTTCATGGGCGGTCCTCTGATTTAGTTAAACTCCAAAGGGAATTGGAGTTTCCTTCATTAAACAGTCCAAAATCACATTACACAATTTCACAAACAGTATCATCCTCACTCATTCATCTTATACAACAATTAGATGTAAGCTTCATAACCGAGGCTATTATATAAACAGCGTTATGGTAATGTGGCCGTATTGTCTCTCGAGTTTCACAAAATTGTACCAAATGGACCAGTTTGTAGCTGGATTCTTCACCGATCATTTATACCTTCTCCAGAACATAAATGTTGTTCGGACCTCAAATTCTGTGAGGTGGAATAAATGATTTTGTTCTCTCTATGAAAACTCACTCTCTCTATACACTGTGGCCATGAGGAGATATCCTCCTCCAGGAATTTACGACCTGAGGTCGCAGCAGCCTGAGTGTAGGAGACAGAGAGAGGGGGATGGTGCTCGCTGTACCCAAAGAGGGCAACGTCATGACAACATTTTGATGTTACATCCTGATGTCAACGTTCTAGGTGAATGGGGTTCGAGGAGGCGGAGTCAAGCGCAGGACACAGGTATGAGAAAAAATCTGAGCTTTACTCAAAATAAACAATGTTCCAACAAGGATAAACATACATATCCAGAGCACGGGGCCTCCCTGGTGGCTCAGTGGTTAAGGGCGCTGTACTGCAGCGCCAGCTGTGCTATCAGAGTCCCTGGGTTCGCGCCCAGGCTCTGTCGTAACCGGTTGCGACCGGGAGGTCCGTGGGGCGATGCACAATTGGCCTAGCGTCGTCCGGGTTAGGGAGGGCTTGGTCGGTAGGGGTGTCCTTGTCTCATCGCGCACCAGCGACTCCTGTGGCGGGCCGGGCGCAGTGCACGCTAACCAAGGTGGCCAGGTACACGGTGTTTCCTCCGACACATTGGTGCGGCTGGCTTCCGGGTTGGATGCGCGCTGTGTTAAGAAGCAGTGCGGCTTGGTTGGGTTGTGTATCGGAGGACGCATGACTTTCAACCTTCGTCTCTCCCGAGCCCGTACGGGAGTTGTAGCGATGAGACAAGATAGTAGCTACTACAACAATTGGATACCACGAAATTGGGGAGAAAAAGGGGTAAAAATAAATAAATAAATAAATATCCTGAGCACATAAATTAAACCACTTGACGACGACAATCATGCACAAAACAACAGGGAGGGTTAAATAAGGAACACTGATTATGGAATGGAATCCGGTGTGAAGACAAAACAAAAGAAAAGGAAACATGGATCGGTGGAAGCCGACCGCCGAAACGCCGCCCGAACAAGGAGAGGGACCAACTTTGGCAGAAGTCGTGACACCTGAATTGAACAATTATTAAATTGAGATTTTGTGTCAGAATACCCCCAAAATGTAAAAGTGGAATTGTGTTTGTATAAAAAAAAAAAATGTACTAATGAAAATGAAAAGCTTTAAATGTCTTGAGTCCAATAAGTGTTCAACCCCTTTGTCATGGCTGAAGATGTTCAGGAGTAAAACTGGGCTTAACAAGTCACATAATAAGTTGCATGGACTCACTCTGTGTTCAATAATGGTCTTTATCACGATTTTTTTATGACTACCTCATCTCTGTACCCCACACATACAATTATCTGTAAGGTAGTAGTGGATTTCAAGCCCAGATTCAAACACAAAGACCAGGGAGGTTTTTCAATGCCCCGCATAGAAGGGAACCTATTGGTAGATGAAAAAGAAGCAGATTGAATATCCCTTTATGGTGAAGTTATGAATTACACTGTGGATGGTGCATCAACACACCCAGTCACTACAAAGATACAGGAGTCCTTCCTAACTCAGTTGCCGGCGAGGAAGGAAACCACTCAGGGATTTCACCATGAGGCCAATGGTGACTTTAAAACAGGTACAGAGTTTAATGGCTGTGATATGAGAAAACAGAATGGATCAACAACATTGTAGTTACTCCACAATACTAACCTAAATGACAGAGTGAAAAGAAGGAAGCCTGTACAGAATAACAAATATTCCAAAACATGCATCCTGTTTGCAACAAGGCTCTTAAGTAATGCTGCAAATAATGTGGCAAATAAATGTACTTTATGTCCTCAATACAAAGCGTTTTTTTTGGGACAAATCCAAGACAACACATCACTGGGTACCATTCTTCAAATTTTCAAGCATGGTGGTGGCTGCATCATGTTATGGGTATGCAAAATCCTAGAGGAAAACCTGGTTCAGCTTTCTTTCCAACAGACAATGGGAGATTAATTCACCTTTCAGCTGGACAATAACCTAAAACACAAGGCCAAATATACACAGGAGTTGCTTACCAAGACAACATTGAATATTCCTTAGTGGCCTAGTTATAGTTTTGACTTAAATCGGCTTCAAAATCTATATCAAGACTTGAAAATAGCTTTTTAGCAATGATCAACAACTAACTTGACAAAACTTTGAAGATACAACATTACAGAGGTGGAAAAAGTACTCAATGTCATACACGAGTAAAACTAAAGATGCCTTCATAGAAAATGACTCAAGTAAAAGTGAAATTCACTCAGTAAAATACTACTTGAGTAAAAGTCTAAAAGGATTTGGTTTTAAGATGACTTAAGTATCAAAAGTAAATGTATAAATAATTTCAAATTCCTCATTAAGCAAACCAGGGGGCACCATTTTCTTGCCAGGGGCACTCTCCACACTAGGCATGACCAGGGATACTCTCTTGATAAGTGAGTGAATTTGACAATTTTCCTGTCCCGCTAAGCATTCAAAATGTAATGAGTACTTTTGGGTGTCAGGGAAAATGTATATAGTAAAAAGAATATGATTTTCTTTAGGAATGTAGTAAAGTAAAAGTTGACAGAAATGTAAAGTATTTAAAAATATGTTTTACTTAAGTACTTTACACCACTGCAACATTATAATTCATAAACATCTTAATCTTTCTAAACTCAAGTTAAACTCAGCCACTCTCCGGATTAATTTGTGGTAGTTGTGATTGTCAGTACAGTATCTAGAGACCAACACCTTTTACAACATGTTGTCTTTCTTCACCCTAATAATTCTGACTTCTACCTTTTTAGATTAAACTTCATGAAGACCAAGAGGGAAACAATCCAATTATGAAGTGTTAGAGCTCTAGGTAGCCTAGTGGTTAGAGTGTTAGCCCAGTGTAGACCGGAGCTCTAGGTAGCCTAGTGGTTAGAGTGTTAGCCCAGCGTAGACCGGAGCTCTAGGTAGCCTAGTGGTTAGAGTGTTAGCCCAGTGTAGACCGGAGCTCTAGGTAGCCTAGTGGTTAGAGTGTTAGCCCAGTGTAGACCGGAGCTCTAGGTAGCCTAGTGGTTAGAGTGTTAGCCCAGCGTAGACCGGAGCTCTAGGTAGCCTAGTGGTTAGAGTGTTAGCCCAGCGTAGACCGGAGCTCTAGGTAGCCTAGTGGTTAGAGTGTTAGCCCAGCGTAGACCGGAGCTCTAGGTAGCCTAGTGGTTAGAGTGTTAGCCCAGTGTAGACCGGAGCTCTAGGTAGCCTAGTGGTTAGAGTGTTAGCCCAGCGTAGACCGGAGCTCTAGGTAGCCTAGTGGTTAGAGTGTTAGCCCAGCGTAGACCGGAGCTCTAGGTAGCCTAGTGGTTAGAGTGTTAGCCCAGTGTAGACCGGAGCTCTAGGTAGCCTAGTGGTTAGAGTGTTAGTCCAGTTTCCAGAAGGTTGCTGGATTGAATCCCTGAGCTGACAAGGTAAAAATATGTTGTTCTGCCCCCAAAACAAGGAAGTTAACCCACTGTTCCCCGGGAAGGCCAGCATTGTAAATGAGAATTTGTGGTTTACTGACTTGCCTAGTTAAATTATAAAATAAAGAAAAGACTGGGCAGTGTTGGCCCAAAGTACTATCGGCCATGCAATCTCCAAAGCCATCTCTGAAGGCCCTGCCAAAGGTGTTTCTGACGTGTTGTCTCAGGGGGTGAATACTTATTTAATTAAAAATATATTAGTTAATTCTTCGTACACTTGGGACATTACAGAGTATTTTGTGTAGATTCCTGTCCAAAAAAATGACAATGAATTAAATACATTTGTAACACAACAAAAATGACAATGAATTAAATCCATTTGTAACACAACAAAAATGTGTAGAAAAAGTCCAGGGTTGTGAACACTTTCTGAAGACTTTTGACGTTTGATCTGCTGTTGTGTAAAACAATCAAAGCAGACTGTAGTTCAGATAGAGGTCCACAGGTCCACAGGTCCACAGGTCCACAGGTCAACAGGTCAACAGGTCAACAGATCAACAGTGGGGGCAATAGAATACACAACAGTATCGGCCGCATACATCTGCAGATATATATTTTTTTACAGACAAACCAATTTTGTTCATGTAGACAGTACATTACTGTCTCCCTCTCAGAAGACTGTTTTTTGGTATCTCTCTCTCTCTTTTGTCTCTCCCTCTCAGAAGACTGTTTTTTTTCTTCTTCCACTTCCTCTATTGGCAGTGTTGCCTAGGAACAAGTGTTGATTGATTGGTAGCAATGTCATTTTGCTATAAGAACGTATAACTAGAAGAAAATGTAAGCGACAGTCTCATCATTCTTGTTATTTAGCTGTTTGTAGTTGGTCGCCGTAACTCTGACAAACAGGAAGACACGGTGTGGAAATCATGTATATTTATAGTTGTACTTTCAGACACTGCCAGGAGAGAGGAGGAGAGATGATGATGATGAGGATGAGGAGGGAAGGAGGAATTTTTGGACAAGTAACTAGTAACTGTAACGGATTAAATTGAGAAAGTGACCTACCCAGCACGGTTGTAAGCTGTTGGGCTGTTATGCTTTTGATGTGCTAAGCTGTAGTGTTATGCAGAGTGTTTAGGCTGCAGATGGCGACACACCTGAGGAGAGCTCGAAAATTCATGCCCCTTCGGTGCTGCCATAGTAGAAGTGCCCACCCAAGTAGGCTGAAGGTCATTGGCCACAGATAATGTAAAATCACGATATATCTATCATAGCTTTGATTGGACTGATCATGTCAACATCATATTTTAAAAATCTTAGCTAGCAAGCTATACAAGCAGTCATCATCATGAATCAAGTCGACAATCTACTGTTAAATCCTTCTCAATCATATGAAGACAAATTATATATAAAATGAATCGGTGCTCATCGGCCATTGGACATAAACATTACACAACAAGTTGGAAATGGCTAATTCAACAATGAGTGGTTTGGAAGGAATCAGTGGCCAACTGCAAGCTTTGCAAAGCAATGACTAGCCTGCTATTCAGTGGAGAGGGTGTGTGGTCCAAGTCTGGATTTTAGGGTCTCTTTTCCAAAATTAAAAGGATGAACATTCACTTACAACACACCGTTGGCCAGAAAAGGTTGAATACATTGGAAATGCTGTCAATCCAGCATGACTTCGGTTGAAAACTTGGAAATCTCAGACTTCAGTGAGTTCAAGACAACTAGGAACTCGGAAAAAAGGAGGTCCAACTTGGAAAATACGTTTTTAATGGTTATCCAACTCGCAACTCGCCATGTCGGGAGCTCTGGCCTCTTTCTAGAGCTCTGACCTGAAGATCACTGACGTCATAATTCAAGCTTATTTTTTAATGAAAATATTTTCCCACAAGAAGGACCGTCAAGCCACCTTCCTGTTCAAGTGAGCACAGCACAACAAGGTGAGTCCAAAAATATCTTGTATGCTGCTGCATAAATGATGTAATATGCCAGGGAGATATGTATACTGTAGCTAAGAAAGTAATACTAAGTGTATGTTGTGTAGTAAGATGTTAGTAGCCCATGTGCCTCACCCTAATAATTTGGTCCCCTTTCCTCCTCATAACTGAGCCTGTTTTAGAGAAATGTAGCATCGAATATTGTAAGAGCTTTCATTGTCTGCTTATATGCCCCCTTTAGTTATCCTGCGGTTCTGACTTGGTGTACAGGGAGAATACTGTAAGAACAGACCATGTTCTAAATTCTGTCGCTGTACATTTCAAAAGTGCCGAACAAATGGTTATATTGACAACATCTATCCTAGCTCACTCATTAATGTCTTAATCGAAGTTACGGATTGCCTCTTATCCGCTGGTCGTCCCCTTATACCAGAGTTTGTACATCTCAATTGTCAGTAGAACCACAGTTTAAGCAAGTCAGTCATATCTACCCGTTTCTTTAAAAGGCAGTAAATGACGCTGAATTAACTGTTTCGCTGCCAGACAAGGCTCCGCTGATTGCCAGGTGTAGCAATGGTAAGGCTTCACTCTGTGGTGCTGAAAAGAAAGGTATTCTGTTGAGACAGCTTTATGTAGGCCGTTTGTGGGCACCATTTGTCACCGTTATAGTGCACTTAATGTAATGTTTAGTGTTGTGTAGTGGCTTTGCTGGCATGTATCTAAAAATGATTTGTTTTATTTGTTTGCCTCACCAAGATTGCTAAAATCACCACTGTGTAGTTGTACACCACTGTTCACCACTTCACCACAGTCTAGTTGTACACCACTTCACCACTGTGTAGTTGTACACCACTGTTCACAACTTCACCACAGTCTAGTTGTACACCACTTCACCACTGTGTAGTTGTACACGACTGTGTAGTTGTACACCACTTCACCACTGTGTAGTTGTACACCACTGTGTAGTTGTACACCACTTCACCACTGTGTAGTTGTACACCACTGTGTAGTTGTACACCACTTCACCACTGTGTAGTTGTACACCACTTCACCACTGTGTAGTTGTACACCTCTTCACCACTGTGTAGTTGTACACAACTGTGTAGTTGTACACCACTTCACCACTGTGTAGTTGTACACCACTTCACAACTGTGTAGTTCTACACCACTTCACAACTGTGTAGCTGTACACCACTTCACAACTGTCTAGTTGTACACAACTGTGTAGTTGTACACCACTTCACAACTGTGTAGTTGTACACCACTTCACAACTGTGTAGCTGTACACCACTTCACAACTGTCTAGTTGTACACAACTGTGTAGTTGTACACCTCTTCACCACTGTGTAGTTGTACACAACTGTGTAGTTGTACACCACTTCACCACTGTGTAGTTGTACACCAATTCACCACTGTGTAGCTGTACACCACTGTACACCACTGTGTAGTTGTACACCACTGTGTAGCTGTACACCACTGTACACCACTGTGTAGTTGTACACAACTGTGTTGTTGTACACCACTTCACCACTGTGTAGCTGTACACCACTGTACACCACTGTGTAGTTGTACACCACTGTGTAGTTGTACACCACTGTACACCACTTCACCACTGTGTAGCTGTACACCACTGTGTAGTTGTACACCACTGTGTAGTTGTACACCACTTCACCACTGTGTAGTTGTTGGTTGATCTCTTTTAAAGTAGAATACCCCCCCCCTCTCATGTTTGTTCCCCCCCCCAAAAAAAAATACCTGTATGAAGATCAAGTGTAGATGTGAGTTTTGTAAGTGATTACCCCTCCTACACACCGGGCTGTAGGAACAATGAGGTTATGCTGAACTAGCTGTGTGAATGTTATTCCCCTTTTCGTTTCTCTACCAAAGAGTTCAAAAGGCTTTGTAGACAGGTTACTACTAGCAGAAGGGAATGATGTCATACTACACTCGTCCTGAAAGCAGCTGTGACTAACGCACTTATCAGAGTCCACAACGTGCGCGCAAATGCATGTAGAATATTATTAGCAGTGTTGGTTGGAAAGTTTGGGCTGTGCGTCCACTCCGGACGGTGGTCTCTGAGTCACGTAGCTATGTCTCAGTGGGATGCTGGGATATCTCCCACAGACTGGCTTACACACCATTTTGGTGTTACAGTGATACTTTTCAGAGGGGAAGGATTTGTGGATGTTCTTAAATAACTACTATGTTGCATTTGTTAAAATAAAAAAATAAAATCTGTTCAGTTGTTTTTTTGTAAAAAAAAAAATTGCCCATCATTCTACAACACGCCGTGTACTGCAAGATAAAGACGTGTTAAAACTCAAATGCAACACACATAAATATAGGCTACACGCACAGGCCACACTTACACAGCTCTTCTGCTAAGGCCTGTATTATGTGTTCTGACTGCGGAGGTAACAGTAGTGGGTAGCTGTGGGTGGGATGAAATGGGTAAGAGGTGATAATTACATTTCCTCTAAACGTGTTACACATAATATGAATAATAAAATACAGAAATGTTGACAGTGTGAAAACAACTCAGTTAAGACAATCATTTTCACCCCATTTAACTTCTAACGGGCTGGCTGCACCTGTTTTCAGGGTAAAAGAACAGAGGAATGAGAGGGAAAATAGAGAGGATGGGAGAGAGGAGGGGAGAGAGGAGGGAGGAGGGGGGAGAGAGGAGGGAGGAGAGAGGAGGGGAGGAGGGAGGAGAGAGGAGAGGAGGGAGGAGGGGGGAGAGAGGAGGGGGCGAGGAGGGGGGAGAGAGCAGGGGAGGGAGGAGGAGGGGGAGAGCGGAAGGGAGGAGGGGGGAGAGAGGAGGGGAGAGAGAAGGGGAGGGAGGAGGGGGGAGAGAGCAGGGGAGGGAGGAGGGGAGGGAGGAGGGGGGAGAGGAGGGGAGGAGGGAGGAGAGAGGAGGGGAGGGAGGGGAGGAGGGAGGAGAGAGAGGAGGAGAGGAGGGAGGAGAGAGGAGGGGAGAGAGGAGGGGATGGAGGAGGGGGGAGAGAGGAGGGGGCGAGGAGGGGGGAGAGAGCAGGGGAGGGAGGAGGAGGGGGGAGAGTGGAAGGGAGGAGGGGGGAGAGAGGAGGGGAGAGAGGAGGGGCGGGAGGAGGGGGGAGAGAGCAGGGGAGGGAGGAGGGGAGGGAGGAGGGGGGAGAGGAGGGGAGGAGAGAGCAGGGGAGGGAGGAGGAGAGAGGAGGGGAGGGTGGGAGGAGAGAGGAGGGGAGGGGAGGGAGGAGGAGAGGGCAGAGGGAGGAGGGGAGGGAGGGGGAACATAGAGAGGGAGGATAATAGGATATAACATTGATGGTTTGGTCTAATTAATTGTGTTGATTAGGAAACACCCTTACAACAACACACTGTTGTCTCGTTTGTATTTTACATCTCATCCCCTATAGACAACCTCTCAGAGAGGGAGGGAGGGAGGGAGAGAGAGAGAGTTCATCAGGGTTTCATTGAATATACTGCTCCTTTAGCAGGAAGTGTTCAGAGTGAAAGCTGATTGGTAACAGAACAGGTTAACATCAGTCACACTGTGCTGCTTCACTTCGTGACATGATGAGAAGTAAACACATGATAATATCTCTCAGTGTGTGTGTGTGTGTGTGTGTGTGTGTGTGTGTGTGTGTGTGTGTGTGTGTGTGTATGATTTATGACTGCATGGTTTCTCCCAGTTCTGCAGAGTGGGAGAGTTCAAGCAGACTGAGAAACCAAAAGACAAACACACACACACACAGAATGGGTCAGAGCCACAGGGACACAGAGGTTGCTGGTTTGGCTTAGAGTTTGATAGTTTGGGATAAACACTCTAAATAAAACAACACTTCCCAGAATTCTCAGCCCATTTGTGTTTCCATTGGCAGGTAGACTGCTGTCTTTGGTTGTATCAGAAAGAAAGAGGCAAAGCGAAAGGTTTCATTCCCGTTAAAATTCGGCCCACGCGGGAATACAGCGATTCTGCTCACCGAGTCTGATTAATGCTCAGACCGATAAGCAGAACGCCTGCCTTCCCACCTTTAGGACAACGACTCCCAATCTGAACCCTCTCTTTCTAAAATGATCAGCCAAAATTGTTGCAACTCCTATTACTACTAGCCTTTTCAACTTCTCTTTCGTATCATCTGAGATCCCCAAAGATTGGAAAGCTGCTGCGGTCATCCCCCTCTTCAAAGGGGCAGTCACTCTAGACCCAAACTGCTAGAGACCTATATTTACCCTACCCTGCCTTTCTAAGGTCTTCAAAGCCAAGTTAACAAACAGATTACCAACCATTTCGAATCCCACCGTACCTTCTCCGCTATGCAATCTGGTTTCAGAGCTGGTCATGGGTCCACCTCAGCCACGCTCAAGGTCCTAAACGATATCATAACCTCCATCGTTAAGAGACAGTAGTGTTCAGCCGTCTTCATCGACCTGGCCAAGGCTTTCGACTCTGTCAATCACCGCATTCTTATTGGCAGACTCAACAGCCTTGGCTTCTCAAATGACTGCCTCGCCTGGTTCACCAACTACTTCTAAGACAGAATTCAGGGTTTCAAATCGGAGGGCCTGTTGGACCTCTGGCAGTCGCTATGGGGGTGCCACAGGGTTAAATTCCCGGGCCGACTCTCTTCTCTGTATACATCAATGATGTTGGTCTTGCTGCTGGTGATTCTCTGATCCACCTCTACGCAGACGATACCATTCTGTATTCTTCTGGCCCTTCTTTGGACACTGTGTTAACTAACCTCTAGACGAGTTTCAATGCCATTACAACTCTCCTTCCGTGGCCTCCAACTGCTCCTAAATGCAAGTAAAACTAAATTCCTGCCATTCAATCGATCACTGCCCACACCTGCCCACATCACTACTCTGGACTGTTCTGACTTAGAATATGTGAAAATCTACAAATACTTAGGTGTCTGGTTAGACTGTAAACTCTCCTTCCAGACTCACATTAAACATCTCCAATCCAAAGTTAAATCTAGAATCGGCTTCCTATTTCGCAAACAAAGCATCCTTCACTCATGCTGCCAAACATACCCTCGTAAAACTGACCATACTACCGATCCTCGACTTTACAAAATAGCCTTCAACACTCTACTCAACAAATTGGATGCAGTCTATCACAGTCCCATCCGTTTTGTCACCAAAGCACCATATACTACCCACCACAGCGACCTGTATGCTCTCGTTGGCTGGCCCTCGCTTCATATTCGTCGACAAACCCACTGGCTCCAGATCATCTATAAGTCTTTGCTAGGTAAATCCCCGCCTTATCTCAGCTCACTGGTCACCATAGCAGCACCCACCCGTAGCACGCGCTCCAGCAGCTATATCTCACTGGTCACCCCCAAAGCCAATTCCTCCTTTGGCCGCCTTACCTTCCAGTTCTCTGCTGCCAATGACTGGAACCGAATTGCAACAATCACTGAAGCTGGAGACTCATATCTTCCTCACTAACGTTAAGAACCAGCGGTCAGAGCAGCTCACAGATCACTGCATCTGTACATAGCCAATCTTGAAATAGCCCATCTTTAAATAGCCCATCTGTAAATAGCCCATCTGTAAATAGCCCATCTGTAAATAGCCCATCTGTACATAGCCCATCTGTAAATAGCCCATCTGTACATAGCCCATCTGTAAATAGCCCATCTGTAAATAGCCCATCTGTACATAGCCCATCTGTAAATAGCCCATCTGTACATAGCCCATCTGTACATAGCCCATCTGTAAATAGCCCATCTGTACATAGCCCATCTGTAAATAGCCCATCTGTACAAAGCCCATCTGTAAATAGCCCATCTGTACATAGCCCATCTGTAAATAGCCCATCTGTACATAGCCCATCTGTACATAGCCCATCTGTACATAGCCCATCTGTAAATAGCCCATCTGTACATAGCCCATCTGTACATAGCCCATCTGTAAATAGCCCATCTGTACATAGCCCATCTGTAAATAGCCCATCTGTACATAGCCCATCTGTACATAGCCCATCTGTAAATAGCCCATCTGTACATAGCCCATCTGTAAATAGCCCATCTGTACATAGCCCATCTGTACATAGCCCATCTGTAAATAGCCCATCTGTACATAGCCTATCTGTAAATAGCCCATCTGTACATAACCCATCTGTAAATAGCCCATCTTTAAATA
>NC_143041.1:46304946-46329946 GCF_057628025.1 Oncorhynchus mykiss | reverse complement strand
ATCAACACGGTCAACTAAAACAAATGTGTGTTCAAGTTGTAATATTGTAGAGAACAATCTAAATGATTAATTGAATAATGACATAGGGCAAAATAAAAAATAGGTTTAGACATTCATTTAGTAGCACCCTCTTGAATTGACCGTTTTTTTCTCTGCGTTGTACAGCAGTGAGTGAACGCTCTACACTATATAGAGAATGATGTTATTTGGGATGCTGGCATGTAATTGTTATTGGAGTGGAGTGATGATGATGATGATGCTCAGAGCTCTTGACAGAACCACTGACAGAATTCACCCAATGAATGATGCTGTTTAACTTCTGCATCAATAGCTTGATTACACCGGCATTGTGATAATGATTATCATGATGATTGTGTTAGCAAGGACGGGACATTATCATCAGTTGTTTATTATGCGTCCTTCTGTATGACGATAATGGTTTAATACAGTCAGTGACTGGTCACAATGACGATAATGGTTTAATACAGTCAGTGACTGGTCACAATGACGATAATGGTTTAAAACAGTCAGTGACTAGTCACAATGATGATAATGGTTGAATACAGTCAGTGACTGGTCACAATGATGATAATTGTCACGATCGTCGTGCGAACTGGAAATATACTCAGACCAACGTACAGCGTAATTTGGGTTCCACATGTTTAATAAAGGAAACTCACAAAAAACAATAAACAGCAAACGAAACGTGAAGCTCAAGCAGTGCTCACCGGCAACTACACAGAAACAAGATCCCACAAAACACAGTGGGGAAATGGCTGCCTAAATATCATCCCCAATCAGAGACAACGATAAACAGCTGCCTCTGATTGGGAACCATACCAGGCCAACATAGAAATAAATGCGCTAGATCACCCACCCTAGTCACACCCCGACCTAACCAAAATAGAGAATAAAAAGCTCTCTATGGTCATGGCGTGACAATGATGGTGTAAAATAGTCAGTGACTGGTCACAATGACGATAATGGTTGAATACAGTCAGTGACTGGTCACAATGACGATAATGGTTGAATACAGTCAGTGACTGGTCACAATGGTGTAATACATTCAATACATGTGTAGTCATTTATCAGACGCTCTTATCCATAGCCACTTACATTAGTTTATTCCTCTTAAGATAGCTACGTGAGACCACAACATATTACAGTTGTAGCAAGTACATTATCCACTCAACAAAGTCAGTGCTAGTAGGAAAAGACAAGTACATTATCCACTCGTCAAAGTCAGTGCTAGTAGGAAACGACAAGTACATTATCCACTCAACAAAGTCAGTGCTAGTAGGAAACGACAAGTACATTATCCACTCAACAAAGTCAGTGCTAGTAGGAAACGACAAGTACATTATCCACTCAACAAAGTCAGTGCCAGTAGGAAACGACAAGTACATTATCCACTCAACAAAGTCAGTGCCAGTAGGAAACGACAAGTACATTATCCACTCAACAAAGTCAGTGCTAGTAGGAAACGACAAGTACATTATCCACTCAACAAAGTCAGTGCTAGTAGGAAACGACAAGTACATTATCCACTCAACAAAGTCAGTGCTAGTAGGAAACGACAAGTACATTATCCACTCAACAAAGTCAGTGCTAGTAGGAAACGACAAGTACATTATCCACTCAACAAAGTCAGTGCTAGTAGGAAACGACAAGAACATTTTATTTGTATACATTTTTGGGGGGCGGGATTTATTTATGGTAATTGTATTTAAGGTGATCCTATTGAGACAGAGCGCTCTAACTTCAAACAGAGTGACATACAGTATCTATGGAGATGGGGTTTTACCCATATACATTTCTGGAACAATCTTTCTCATTCCATTTTATTCAGGTTGGTTCAATATCCGTTCAGTGTATTCATCATTATTGCCAAGGCATAATTGTTAAATGCACATTCGGGTTCCCAAACAGTCAAGGACTGGTCAGGTACTGACAGATGATTATGGCTGAACGACTGTAGAAGAGAGCGAGAGTTTGACTCAACATCTATTGTTTGTTTGTTTTAATCATAATTTATTCAGATAATTTATTATAATGCCTATTATGGGCTTATTTAATTCATATCTCTTGTGTTGAGCACCTAATTAAATGACCCAAATTATTGGCAGTCTGGTCTCCGTCTGCCCCATACAGACAAGGCAGTCTGGTCTCTGTCTGCCCCCTACAGACAAGGTAGTCTGGTCTCTGTCTGCCCCCATACAGACAAGACAGTCTGGTCTCTGTCTGCCCCCATACAGACAAGGCCGTCTGGTCTCTGTCTGCCCCCATACAGACAAGGCAGTCTGGTCTCTGTCTGCCCCCATACTATTTAGAAGCATTATGACAATGTAACAGGGATATCCAATACTATTTAGAAGCATTATGACAATGTAACAGGGATATCCAATACTATTTAGAAGCATTATGACAATGTAACAGGGATATCCAATACTATTTCGAAGCATTATGACGCTGTTTCCTTTTAAATCCTGTAGCTTTAATCTATAGGCTGGCTGCTCATTTTTTTTTACGAATGTCTTCTCTGAGAAGCTTTAATGAAGAGCACCTGCAGTTGTATTTGGGTTCTGCTGCTGTTCCGTGTGTGTGTGTGTGTGTGTGTGTGTGTGTGTCTATGCGCGTTTGTGTGTTTGCATGTGTGTGTGACCGCTGCGGTTTTCTTTGGGTGCTGCCTGCCAATGCTGCTTGTCTGGTGGATATTATCATAAATTGTCTGTGGTTGGGGACTATGTAGGTGTAGGGGTTGGTGGGTGAGGAGGGTAACATTTGTTAAACGTATTCCTCTCCTCTGCCTGATGACTGGGTAACAGTGCCGAGAGAGAGAGAGAGAGAGAGAGGCCTTGGCGGTAGGAGATGAATCATCATAAAAGGCAACAGGCCCTGTGCTTTTATTCTAAAATAATGGCTGTGTCCCAAACAACACCCTACTCACTGAAGTAGTGGACTTTAAAGGGATAAGGGTGCCATTTGGAACGAAGACAAAGGTAGCTGGCAGAATGCATCTCTCCAAGGTGCATTAGGAATGAAGCCAAGGTGGCTGGCAGAATGCATCACTCCAAGGTGCAATAGGATGGCAGAGTTAAAAAGCACCTTTCACTCGTTTTCCCATTCATTCGGTCCTGTCCCTTCTTTTCATGCATTAAATAATGAGTTCAGGAACGGACTGACTTTTAAAGCCATGTGTATTTTGTATCTCTATAAGAGATGTATTAAATTCTCACTATGAGTGATCTGGAGTTCTGCTGCTTTTCTGTTCTTCCTGATCATTAATTACACCCGACACCAGTCCCTAATTAGAGGGGGGAAATGAACAAAAACCGTGGAGCTGGCTCCCAGGTCTTTATAGTAACGTGGAGCTGGCTCACAGGTCTTGATAGTAACGTGGAGCTGGCTTCCAGGTCTTTATAGTAACGTGGAGCTGGCTTCCAGGTCTTTATAGTAACGTGGAGCTGGCTTCCAGGTCTTTATAGTAACGTGGAACTGGCTCCCAGGTCTTTATAGTAACGTGGAGTTGGCTCCCAGGTCTTTATAGTAACGTGGAGCTGGCTCCCAGGTCTTGATAGTAACGTGGAGCTGGCTTCCAGGTCTTTATAGTAACGTGGAGCTGGCTTCCAGGTCTTTATAGTTACATGGAGCTGGCTCCCAGGTCTTTATAGTTACGTGGAGCTGGCTTCCAGGTCTTTATAGTTACGTGGAGCTGGCTTCCAGGTCTTTATAGTAACATGGAGCTGGCTCCCAGGTCTTTATAGTGACGTGGAGCTGGCTTCCAGGTCTTGATAGTAATGTGGACCTGGCTTCCAGGTCTTTATAGTAACGTGGAACTGGCTCCCAGGTCTTTATAGTTACATGGAGCTGGCTTCCAGGTCTTTATAGTAACGTGGAGCTGGCTTCCAGTTCCAGGTCTTTGTAGTTACAATTGAAGTCGGAAGTTTAAAGACTTAAGTCAAAGACTTATGTTGGAGTCATTTAAACTCGTTTTTTCAACCACTCCACAAATTTCTTGTTAATAAACTATAGTTTTTCTAACAATTGTTAACAGACAGATTATTTCACTTGTAATTCACTGTATCACAATTTCAAGGGGTCAGAAGTTTACATACACAAAGCTGACTGTGCCTTTAAACAGCTTGGAAAATTCCAGCAAAGGATGTCATGGCTTTAGAAGCTTCTGATAGGCTAATTGACATCATTTGAGTCAATTTGAGGTGTACCTTTAAATGTATTTCAAGTCCTACCTACAAACTCAATACCTCTTTGCTTGACATCATGGGAAAATCAAAATAAATCAGCCAAGTCCTCAGAAAACAATTGTAGACCTCCACAAGTCTGGTTCATCCTTGAGAGCAATTTCCAATTGCTTGAAGGTAACACGTTCATCTGTACACACAATAGTAAGCAAGTATAAACACCATGGGACCACGCATTCGTCATACCGCTCAGGAAGGAGACGCATTCTCTCTCCTAGAGATGAACGTACTTTGGTGTGTAAAGTGCAAATCAATCCCAGAACAACAGAAAAGGACCTTGTGAATATGCCGGAGGAAACAGGTACAAAAGTATCTATATCCACAGTAAAACCAGTCCTATATCAACATAACCTGAAAGGACGCTCAGAAAGGAAGAAGCCACTGCTCCAAAACCGCCATAAAAAGCCAGACTATGTTTTGCAACTGCACATGTGGACAAAGATCATACTTTTTGGAGAAATATCCTCTGTTCTGATGAAACAAAAATGGAACTGTTTGGCCACAATGACCATCGTTATGACTGGAGGAAAAAGGGGGAGGCTTGCAAGCCGAAGAACACCATCCCAACCGTGAAGCACGGGGGTGGCAGCATCATGTTTTGGGGGTGCTTTTCTGCAGGAGGGACTTGTGCACTTCACAAAATAGATGGCATCAGGAGGCAGGAAAATTATGTGAATATATTGAAGCAACATCTCAAGGCATCAGTCAGGAAGTTAAAGCTTGGTCGATAATGGGTCTTCCAAATGGTTGTGGCAAAATGACTTGGTATTGGAGTGGCCATCACAAAGCCCTGACCTCAATCCTATCGAAACTTTGTGGGCAGAACTGAAAACCTGACTCAGTTACACCAGCTCTGTCAGGAGGAATGGGCCAAAATTCACCCAACTTATTGTGGAAAGCTTGTTGAAGGCTACACGAAATGTTTGACCCAAGTTAAACAATTTAAATGCAATGCTACCAAGTACTAATTGAGTGTATGTAAACTTCTGACCCACTGGGAATGTGATGAAAGAAATTAAAGCTGAAATAGATCATTCTCTCTACTATTATTCCGACATTTCACATTCTTAAAATAACTGACCTAAGACATGGAATTTTTTACTATAATTAAATATCAGGAATTGTGAAAAACTGAGTTTAAATGTTTTTGGCTAAGGTGTATGTAAACCACCAACTTCAACTGTACATGAAGCTGGCTTCCTGTTTTTCTCAATGCAGATATGTTCCTGCGTATGACCACTAGTGGGCAGTGCAGTTCAATCTACCACAGTCCTGGCTACAGACGGCGATCCCCTTACTGCTTTCCCCCACCCACTCAGCAACAATAGTCGTTTTTAGGTTCCTCTCCTCCATGTTCTCTGGTCAGTACATGGGACTTCCTGTCCCACTTCTATTCAGTGTAATGGCTCGTTACAGAGATGTATGACAGCGTGTTCACAGGCTGCCAACAATCTGTTGTTAACACCACGTATGGTGTTTGAGAGTTTGTACTTGCAGAGCCATCATCGTACAATTTCTCCACCCGGGCCGTCAAAGTTTTTCGACATGGCATCTTCTTATCTGGTTCTAGATATGCCATCAAGGCAGTGAAGACAACATCCTCTACCACTGGTTCTAGATATGCCATCAGGGCAGTGAAGACAACATCCTCTACCACTGGTTCTAGATATGCCATCAGGGCAGTGAAGACAACATCCTCTACCACTGGTTCTAGATATGCCATCAGGGCAGTGAAGACAACATCCTCTACCACTGGTTCTAGATATGCCATCAGGGCAGTGAAGACAACATCCTCTACCACTGGTTCTAGATATGCCATCAGGGCAGTGAAGACAACATCCTCTAACCGCTGGTTCTAGATATGCCATCGGGGCAGTGAAGACAACATCCTCTACCACTGGTTCTAGATATGCCATCAGGGCAGTGAAGACAACATCCTCTACCACTGGTTCTAGATATGCCATCAGGGCAGTGAAGACAACATCCTCTACCACTGGTTCTAGATATGCCATCAGGGCAGTGAAGACAACATCCTCTACCACTGGTTCTAGATATGCCATCAGAGCAGTGAAGACAACATCCTCTACCACTGGTTCTAGATATGCCATCAGGGCAGTGAAGACAACATCCTCTACCACTGGTTCTAGATATGCCATCGGGGCAGTGAAGACAACATCCTCTACCACTGGTTCTAGATATGCCATCAGGGCAGTGAAGACAACATCCTCTACCACTGGTTCTAGATATGCCATCAGGGCAGTGAAGACAACATCCTCTACCACTGGTTCTAGATATGCCATCAGGGCAGTGAAGACAACATCCTCTACCACTGGTTCTAGATATGCCATCAGGGCAGTGAAGACAACATCCTCTACCACTGGTTCTAGATATGCCATCGGGGCAGTGAAGACAACATCCTCTACCACTGGTTCTAGATATGCCATCAGGGCAGTGAAGACAACATCCTCTACCACTGGTTCTAGATATGCCATCAGGGCAGTGAAGACAACATCCTCTACCACTGGTTCTAGATATGCCATCGGGGCAGTGAAGACAACATCCTCTACCACTGGTTCTAGATATGCCATCGGGGCAGTGAAGACAACATCCTCTACCACTGGTTCTAGATATGCCATCGGGGCAGTGAAGACAACATCCTCTACCACTGGTTCTAGATATGCCATCAGGGCAGTGAAGACAACATCCTCTACCACTGGTTCTAGATATGCCATCAGGGCAGTGAAGACAACATCCTCTACCACTGGTTCTAGATATGCCATCAGGGCAGTGAAGACAACATCCTCTACCACTGGTTCTAGATATGCCATCAGGGCAGTGAAGACAACATCCTCTACCACTGGTTCTAGATATGCCATCAGGGCAGTGAAGACAACATCCTCTACCACTGGTTCTAGATATGCCATCAGGGCAGTGAAGACAACATCCTCTACCACTGGTTCTAGATATGCCATCAGGGCAGTGAAGACAACATCCTCTACCACTGGTTCTAGATATGCCATCAGGGCAGTGAAGACAACATCCTCTAACCGCTGGTTCTAGATATGCCATCGGGGCAGTGAAGACAACATCCTCTACCACTGGTTCTAGATATGCCATCGGGGCAGTGAAGACAACATCCTCTACCACTGGTTCTAGATATGCCATCAGGGGCAGTGAAGACAACATCCTCTACCACTGGTTCTAGATATGCCATCGGGGCAGTGAAGACAACATCCTCTACCACTGGTTCTAGATATGCCATCAGGGCAGTGAAGACAACATCCTCTGACAATGGCTGCTTACCAATTGCAGTATATTTTGTAATCAGCGCTGTGATTTTCTCCCTTCTCGCACTTCTATTTGTTGTTGTTGTGGACTTGCGCTGCTCCCAGCATTGATCTCACGGTGCCCTCCCCTTTTTAAATGGACAAGTTTAAATGGACAGGCATTACACCTAGTGTACTGTCACTGTAGCTCAATCTCACCTGGTGAAGTTTGAGTTCCACCACCTTCTCTTTCAACGTCTCACAGTATTGCCATTTTCACTCTCTGCCGTTTATCCAACTCGTGTCCTCTGCAAATCATTTTGCTGTCAGAAGTGACTTTTCATGGCAGGTTAGGAGAATTAACATGGCAGGTTAGGAGAATTAACATGGCAGGTTAGGAGAATTAACATGGCAGGTTAGGAGAATTAACATGGCAGGTTAGGAGAATTAACATGGTAGGTTAGGAGAATGAAGTTAAGATTAGGACAAGTGTTATGGTTAGCTAAAAATGCCAAAATTGTCCCTGACGCATATCTAGCTACAACCCGGCCTGCCCCTGAACACAGTCTTTCGTTTCTACTAACGTGATTCTGTGCGTTTCTCACCTTGTGCCCGATGTCAACAATGTCAGCGTGGTTGCATAGGAACGATGGGCACACTGATTAACATCAGTCCTGGTCTGTCTCAAAGCTCTGAGTCAGTCAGGTCCATGTGTGAACAGGGAAGTAGGTGTCACGGAAACCTCAGGGAGAATCTGGAGTGCTGCTGTCCTATTACATTAAAGACGTCGGCCTATCAGAGAAACACTGAGCACAGCTCTAGTCTTTGGGCATAATGATTGTTTATCTATAATAGTGAAGAATAGAGCACATAGGTGCCTTGTGAGCTATAGTTCTACTGTTGAAATGTTTAATGAGTGGTTACAATTTCTCCAGCCCCATCCCTCAGCTTTAATAAGGCCTGCCATTTGTTTGTCTAAAAAAAGTAAACCCCAGATTGTAGCTTTAATAATGTATCAGCACCTTCCCTGCATTATAAATATTTCCTAGCAGCCCCCTCTCTCCCCAAGACCAGGAAGTTGACGTTGAGGCACAGGTCATCAGTAAGACAGAAAGAGATTTTCCTCCCTCTTCTCTCTCCATCCCTCCCTCCACTTCTCCATCCCTCTGTCCATTCCTCCACCGACCTTCCATCCCGCCTCACTCCCTCCTTCCCTCTCTCCACCCCTCCCTCTGTCCATTCCTCCACCGACCTTCCATCCCGCCTCCCTCCCTCTCTCCACCCCTCCCTCTGTCTGTCCCTCCGTCAGTCCCTCTGTCCAGTTGAGCAATGACTAATGTGAAACTTAATATCTGTGATATCATCTAGATGCCCAGCCCTTCTCTCGCTCCCTCTCTCCCTTCCCTCTCTGAGGACTGAGAGTGGTGTCATTAGACATTACCATCAGGGTCTGGGCAGAGGCAGGGGGCCCGTGGGGAGCAATGGTCTGTTTGCAGCCATTAAGAGGCGTGTAACAGAAGACGAGAGAGAGAGAGAGAGAGAGAGAGAGAGAGAGAGAGAGAGAGAGAGAGAGAGAGAGAGAGAGAGAGAGAGAGAGAGAGAGAGAGAGAGAGAGAGAGAGAGAGAGAGAGAGAGAGAGAGAGAGAGAGAGAGAGAGAGAGAGAGAGAGAGAGAGAGAGAGAGAGAGAGAGAGAGAGAATAATAATGTGTTGAGAGAATGTGGGAATAGAATGGTGAAGGCTGTTCTTTTCCCTGCAAGACACACAATGGCAGGGAGAAATTACAAGCGACCTTCCTTCACTATACCTTTTCACATGTCAGCCATGATCAAATCTAATTTTATTAGTCACATGCGCCGAATACAACAGGTGTAGACCTTAAAGTGAAATGCTTTCTTACAGGCCCCTAAACAACAATGCAGTTTAAAACATTTGAAAAGGAATAAGAAATAAAAGGAACAAGTAATTAAAGAGCAGCAGTGAAATGACAATAGCGAGACTATATACAGGGGGTACAGCCGTGTTAGGGCTATAGACAGAGGTTACAGCCGTGTTAGGGCTATAGACAGAGGTTACAGCCGTGTTAGGGCTATAGGCAGAGGTTACAGCCGTGTTAGGGCTATAGACAGGTTACAGCCGTGTTAGGGCTATAGACAGAGGTTACAGGCGTGTTACGGCTATAGACAGAGGTTACAGCTGTGTTAGGGCTATAGACTGAGGTTACAGCCGTGTTAGGGCTATAGACTGAGGTTACAGCCGTGTTAGGGCTATAGACAGGTTACAGCCGTGTTAGGGCTATAGACAGAGGTTACAGCCATGTTAGGACTATAGACTGAGGTTACAGCCGTGTTAGGGCTATAGACCAACTCCTTCCTCCTCTAACTCTGTGTATCACATTTATATTCTTTGTCCACAGAGTAGATGCCTCAGCCAGTACCCTATAGTGCAGCTATCAGCCTACACCCTATAGTGCAGCTGTCAACATCCATTCAAAACTTAACCTTAAAACTTGTCTAATGAGACTACATTAAATGAGTTTCAGGTACTGTGAGTGAATTCCTAGAAATTAGACTGGAGATTTTGTGGAGAACTTGTCATGTAGTGTGATTTGCTGGGACCTGGAAATGAGTGCGACCTCCCACTCACTGCTTATTAATGCAGGAACTCATTTATTCAAATCGTAAAGAGTATTGGAGCGTGAATAGAACCCGGGGGAACACCAGTTGTCGACGCAACATAATCAGACTTAAAACACCTTCCACACGGATACATTGGATTTTATTTGTGCGGTAATAGGTCAGTAGCACAAATAGCAAAACACATTCTGGACGTATGAGCGCAGACAGACTAATGGTAGACTATAGCAGTGGTTCCCAAACCACTGGGGTGAGAACTCAGTCCGGCTTTCAACTTACTCCTAAACAACGTTTTCTAAATGGTGTGGCGCATCATCAGTCACTCCTGTCATGCCAGTACAGAGCTTTGTATAACTTGTCAGATCAACTAGCCCATGTCAACCAGCCCATGACAACTAGCCCATGACAACTAGCCCATGTCAACTAGCCCATGACAACTAGCCCATGACAACTAGCCCATGTCAACTAGCTCATGTCAACTGGTCCATGTCAGCTAGCCCATGTCAACTAGCCCATGTCAACTGGTCCATGTCAGCTAGCCCATGTCAACTGGCCCATGTCAACTGGCCCATGTCAACTAGCCCATGTAAACTAGCCCATGTCAGCTAGCCCATGTCAACTGGCCCATGTCAACTGGCCCATGTCAACTGGCCCATGTCAACTGGCCCATGTCAACTAGCCCATGTAAACTAGCCCATGTCAGCTAGCCCATGTCAACTGGCCCATGTCAACTGGCCCATGTCAACTGGCCCATGTCAACTGGCCCATGTCAACTGGCCCATGTCAACTAGCCCATGTCAACTAGCCCATGTCAACTAGCCCATGTCAACTAGCCCATGTCAACTAGCCCATGTCAACTGGCCCATGTCAACTAGCCCAAACTAGCCCATGTCAGCTAGCCCATGTCAACTAGCCCATTTCAAACTAGCCCATGTCAACTGGCCCATGTCAACTGGCCCATGTCAACTAGCCCATGTCAACTAGCCCATGTCAACTAGCCCATTTCACCTAGCCCATGTCAACTAGCCCATGTCAACTAGCCCATGTCAACTAGCCCATGTCAACTAGCCCATGTCAACGAGCCCATGTCAACTAGCCCATGTCAACTGGCCCATGTCAACTAGCCCATGCGCTCCAGCAGGTGTATCTCACTGATCATCCCTAAAGCCAACACCTCATTTGGCCGCCTTTCGTTCCAGTTCTCTGCAGCCTGTGACTTGAACGAATTGCAAAAATCGCTGAAGTTGGAGACTTTTATCTCCCTCACCAACTTTAAACATCTGCTATCTGAGCAGCTAACCGAGCGCTGCAGCTGTACATAGTCTATCGATAAACAGCCCACCCATTTTTACCTACCTCATCCCCATTATGTTTTTATTTATTTACTTTTCTGCTCTTTTGCACACCAATATCTCTACCTGTACATGACCATCTGATCATTTATCACTCCAGTGTTGTTCATCTTTAAAATTGTAATTATTCACCTACCTCCTCATGCCTTTTGCACACAATGTATATAGACTCCCCTTTTTTTTCTACTGTGTTACTGACTTGTTAATTGTTTACTCCATGTATAACTCTGTGTTGTCTGTTCACACTGCTATGCTTTATCTTGGCCAGGTCGCAGTTGCAAATGAGAACTTGTTCTCAACTAGCCTACCTGGTTAAATAAAGGTGTTCTCAACTAGCCTACCTGGTTAAATAAAGGTGTTCTCAACTAGCCTACCTGGTTAAATAAAGGTGAAATAAAAAAATACAAATAAAAAACTAGCCCATGTCAACTAGCCCATGTCAACTAGCCCATGTCAACTAGCCCATGTCAACTAGCCCATGTCAACTAGCCCATGTCAACTAGCCCATGTCAACTAGTCCATGTCAACTAGCCCATGTCAACTAGCCCATGTCAACTGGCCCATGTCAACTAGCCCATGTCAACTAGCCCATGTCAACTAGCCCATGTCAACTAGCCCATGTCAACTAGCCCATGTCAACTAGCCCATGTCAACTAGCCCATGTCAGCTAGCCCATGTCAACTAGCCCATGTCAACTAGCCCATGTCAACTAGCCCATGTCAACTAGCCCATGTCAACTAGCCCATGTCAGCTAGCCCATGTCAACTAGCCCATGTCAACTAGCCCATGTCAACTAGCCCATGTCAACTGGCCCATGTCAACTGGCCCATGTCAACTGGCCCATGTCAACTAGCCCATGTCAGCTAGCCCATGTCAACTAGCCCATGTCAACTAGCCCATGTCAGCTAGCCCATGTCAACTAGCCCATGTCAACTAGCCCATGTCAACTAGCCCATGTCAACTAGCCCATGTCAACTAGCCCATGTCAGCTAGCCCATGTCAGCTAGCCCATGTCAACTAGCCCATGTCAACTGGCACATGTCAACTAGCCCATGTCAACTGGCCCATGTCAACTAGCCCATGTCAACTGGCCCATGTCAACTGGCCCATGTCAACTAGCCCATGTCAGCTAGCCCATGTCAACTAGCCCATGTCAGCTAGCCCATGTCAACTGGCCCATGTCAACTAGCCCATGTCAACTAGCCCATGTCAACTAGCCCATGTCAACTAGCCCATGTCAACTGGCCCATGTCAACTGGCCCATGTCAACTAGCCCATGTCAGCTAGCCCATGTCAACTAGCCCATGTCAACTAGCCCATGTCAACTTGCCCATGTCAACTAGCCCATGTTAACTAGCCCATGTCAACTAGCCCATGTCAACTAGCCCATGTCAACTGAACCATGTCAACTAGCCCATGTCAACTGGCCCATGTCAGCTAGCCCATGTCAACTAGCCCATGTCAGCTAGCCCATGTCAACTAGCCCATGTCAACTAGCCCATGTCAACTAGCCCATGTCAGCTAGCCCATGTCAGCTAGCCCATGTCAACTAGCCCATGTCACCTAGCCCATGTCAACTAGCCCATGTCAACTAGCCCATGTCAACTAGCCCATGTCAACTAGCCCATGTCAACTGGCCCATGTCAACTAGCCCATGTCAACTAGCCCATGTCAACTGGCCCATGTCAACTAGCCCATGTCAACTGGCCCATGTCAACTAGCCCATGTCAACTAGCCCATGTCAACTGGCCCATGTCAACTAGCCCATGTCAACTGGCCCATGTCAACTAGCCCATGTCAACTAGCCCATGTCAACTAGCCCATGTCAACTAGCCCATGTCAACTAGCCCATGTCAACTGGCCCATGTCAACTAGCCCTTGGCAACTAGCCCATGTCAGCTAGCCCATGTCAACTGGCCCATGTCAACTAGCCCATGTCAACTGGCCCATGTCAACTAGCCCATGTCAACTAGCCCTTGGCAACTAGCCCATGTCAACTAGCCCATGTCAACTGGCCCATGTCAGATAGCCCATGTCAACGAGCCCATGTCAGCTAGCCCATGTCAACTAGCCCATGTCAACTGGTCAATGTCAACTAGCCCAAACTAGCCCATGTCAACTAGCCCATGTCAACTAGCCCATGTCAACTAGCCCATGTCAACTGGCCCATGTCAACTAGCCCAAACTAGCCCATGTCAACTAGCCCATGTCAACTAGCCCATGTCAACTCGCCCATGTCAACAGGCCCATGTCAACTAGCCCATGTCAACTGGCTCATGTCAACTATCCCAAACTAGCCCATGTCAGCTAGCCCATGTCAACTAGCCCATGTCAACTGGCCCATGTCAACTAGCCCATGTCAACTAGCCCATGTCAGCTAGCCCATGTCAACTAGCCCATGTCAGCTAGCCCATGTCAGCTAGCCCATGTCAACTAGCCCATGTCAGCTAGCCCATGTCAACTAGACCATATCAGCTAGCCTATGTCAACTAGCCCATGTCAGCTAGCCCATGTCAACTAGCCCATGTCAACTAGCCCATGTCAACTAGCCCATGTTAGCTAGCCCATGTCAACTATCCCATGTCAGCTAGCCTATGTCAACTAGCCCATGTACCTAGCCCATGTCAACTAGCCCATGTCAACTAGCCCATGTCAGCTAGCCCATGTCAACTAGCCCATGTCAACTAGCCCATGTCAACTAGACCATGTCAGCTAGCCCATGTCAGCTAGCCCATGTCAGCTAGCCCATGTCAACTAGCCCATGTCAGCTAGCCCATGTCATCTAGCCCATGTCAGCTAGCCCATGTCAGCTAGCCCATGTCAGCTAGCCCATGTCAGCTAGCCCATGTCAACTAGCCCATGTCAACTAGCCCATGTCAACTAGCCCATGTCAACTAGCCCATGTCAACTAGCCCATGTCAGCTAGCCCATGTCAACTAGACCATGTCAACTAGACCATGTCAACTAGCCCATGTCAACTAGACCATGTCAACTAGCCCATGTCAGCTAGCCCATGTCAGCTAGCCCATGTCAACTAGCCCATGTCAACTAGCCCATGTCAACTAGCCCATGTCAACTAGCCCATGTCAACTAGCACATGTCAACTAGCCCATGTCAACTAGCCCATGTCAACTAGCCCATGTCAGCTAGCCCATGTCAACTAGCCCATGTCAACTAGCCCATGTCAACTAGCCCGGGGCGGCAGGGTAGCCTAGTGGTTAGAGTGTTGGACTAGTAACCGGAAGGTTGCGAGTTCAAACCCCCGAGCTGACAAGGTACAAATCTGTCGTTCTGCCCCTGAACAGGCAGTTAACCCACTGTTCCCAGGCCGTCATTGAAAATAAGAATTTGTTCTTAACTGACTTGCCTGGTTAAATAAAGGTAAAATAAAATAAAAAAAATGTCAACTAGCCCATGTCAACTAGCCCAAACTAGCCCATGTCAACTAGCCCATGTCAACTAGCCCATGTCCACTAGCCCATGTCAACTAGCACATTTCAACTAGCCCATGTCAATTTGCCCATGTCAACTAGCCCATGTCAGCTAGCCCATGTCAGCTAGCCCATGTCAACTAGCCCATGTCAAATAGCCCATGTCAGCTAGCCCATGTCAGCTAGCCCATGTCAACTAGCCCATGTCAGCTAGCCCATGTCAACTAGCCCATGTCAACTAGCCCAAACCAGCCCATGTCAACTAGCCCAAACTAGCCCATGTCAACTAGCCCATGTCAACTAGCCCATGTCAACTAGCCCATGTCAACGAGCCCATGTCAGCTAGCCCATGTCAACTAGCCCATGTCAACTAGCCCATGTCAACTAGCCCATGTCAACGAGCCCATGTCAGCTAGCCCATGTCAACTAGCCCATGTCAACTAGCCCATGTCAACTAGCCCATGTCAACTAGCCTATGTCAGCTCGCCCATGTCAACTGGCCCATGTCAACTAGCCCATGTCAACTAGCCCATGTCAACTAGCCCATGTCAGCTAGCCCATGTCAACTAGCCCATGTCAACTAGCCCATGTCAGCTAGCCCATGTCAACTAGCCCATGTCAACTAGCCCATGTCAGCTAGCCCATGTCAACTAGCCCATGTCAACTAGCCTATGTCAACTAGCCCATGTCAACTAGCCCATGTCAACTAGCCCATGTCAACTAGCCCATGTCAACTAGCCCATGTCAACTAGCCCATGTCAGCTAGCCCATGTCAGCTAGCCCATGTCAACTAGCCCATGTCAGCTAGCCCATGTCAACTAGCCCATGTCAACTAGCCCATGTCAACTACCCATGTCAACTAGCCCATTTCAACTAGCCCAAACTAGCCCATGTCAGCTAGCCCATGTCAACTAGCCCATGTCAGCTAGCCCATGTCAGCTAGCCCATGTCAGCTAGCCCATGTCAACTAGCCCATGTCAGCTAGCCCATGTCAACTAGCCCATGTCAGCTAGCCCATGTCAACTAGCCCATGTCAACTAACACTTCTCCCCTGATTGCTTAGTTTGGCAGGACAGGCAGCTCTTGGAAGAGTCTTGGTGATTCTAAACTTCTTCCATTTAAGAATGAGATAGAGGCCACTGTGAATACATTTTTTGGTACCCTTCCCCAGACCTGTGCCTCGACACAATCCCGTCTCGGAGCTCTACGGACAATTCCTTCAACCTCATGGCTTGGTTTTTGCTCTGACATGCACTGTCAACTGTGGGACCTTATATAGGCAGGTGTGTGGCTTTCCAAATCATGTCCAATCACTTGAATTTACCACAGGTGGACTCGCAAGTTGTAGAAACATCTCAAGGATGATCAATGGAAACAGGATTCACTTGAGCTCAATTTCGAGTCTCATAGCAAAGTGTCTGAATAATTTTTAATTTTTAATACATTTGCTAAAATGTATAGAATTGCAGGAAATGAACTTTAAAACTGAGACATTTTCTCTCTGCCAACTCTAGAGAGGTGTCAACGGTGCTTCTGCCCATAGAAATATACACCATGTGCTATTATTCTCCTTGTCGTCAATCAATCAACCAATCAGATGAATCCTCTCCAATCTTGTCTTATCTCCTGGTCAATCAACCAATCAGATGAATCCTCTCCAATCTTGTCTTATCTCCTGGTCAATCAACCATTCAGAGTCAAGCTCCTAAAGTGTTTTTAAGCAATCAATCAACTACCCTTCCCGCTTATCAACAAATTAAAACAACGGCGCTATCTCTCTAATCAAATCATTAATTAGCCAATTAACCACAGAGTCAATAGGCTACCATGGAAACTCAATAGGCTACCATGGAAACGGCTGACTCGGTCCTCTCCGTCTTTCTGACCGATCGACCGTGTTGTCAATAGCAATGATTCCGTGCTAATGAAATAATTTAGTCATGATATTCCTTTTCATTTGTACTGGCAGGGTTGTGTCTGTTCGTCTATCAGTACGCAGATAAGATATAGTGACATAGACCTGTGCGTCATGTACAGAGTGTCTAGTGTCTTCTCAGTGCAGACTCTCTATCTAGTGTGTCTTCTCAGTGAAGACTTTCTATCTAGTGTGTCTTCTCAGTGAAGACTCTCTATCTAGTGTGTCTTCTCAGTGCAGACTCTCTATCTAGTGTGTCTTCTCAGTGAAGACTTTCTATCTAGTGTGTCTTCTTAGTGCAGACTATCTATCTAGTGTCTTCTTAGTGCAGACTATCTATCTAGTGTCTTCTCAGTGCAGACTATCTATCTAGTGTCTTCTTAGTGCAGACTATCTATCTAGTGTCTTCTCAGTGCAGACTCTCTATCTAGTATGTCTTCTCAGTGCAGACCCTCTATCTAGTATGTCTTCTTAGTGCAGACTCTCTATCTAGTATGTCTTCTTAGTGCAGACTATCTATCTAGTGTCTTCTCAGTGCAGACTCTCTATCTAGTATGTCTTCTCAGTGCAGACTCTCTATCTAGTATGTCTTCTCAGTGCAGACTCTCTATCTAGTATGTCTTCTTAGTGCAGACTCTCTATCTAGTATGTCTTCTTAGTGCAGACTATCTATCTAGTATGTCTTCTTAGTGCAGACTATCTATCTAGTGTCTTCTCAGTGCAGACTCTCTATCTAGTATGTCTTCTTAGTGCAGACTCTCTATCTAGTGTGTCTTCTTAGTGCAGACTCTCTATCTAGTATGTCTTCTCAGTGCAGACTCTCTATCTAGTATGTCTTCTTAGTGCAGACTCTCTATCTAGTGTGTCTTCTCAGTGCAGACTATCTATCTAATGTGTCTTCTTAGTGCAGACTCTCTATCTAGTGTCTTCTCAGTGCAGACTCTCTATCTAGTATGTCTTCTCAGTGCAGACTCTCTATCTAGTATGTCTTCTTAGTGCAGACTCTCTATCTAGTGTGTCTTCTCAGTGCAGACTATCTATCTAATGTGTCTTCTTAGTGCAGACTCTCTATCTAGTGTCTTCTCAGTGCAGACTCTCTATCTAGTATGTCTTCTCAGTGCAGACTCTCTATCTAGTGTGTCTTCTTAGTGCAGACTCTCTATCTAGTGTGTCTTCTCAGTGCAGACTATCTATCTAATGTGTCTTCTTAGTGCAGAATCTCTATCTAGTGTCTTCTCAGTGCAGACTCTCTATCTAGTGTCTTCTCAGTGAAGACTCTCTATCTAGTGTCTTCTCAGTGCAGACTCTCTATCTAGTATGTCTTCTTAGTGCAGACTATCTATATAGTGTCTTCTCAGTGCAGACTATCTATCTAATGTGTCTTCTTAGTGCAGACTCTCTATCTAGTGTCTTCTCAGTGCAGACTCTCTATCTAGTGTCTTCTCAGTGAAGACTCTCTATCTAGTGTCTTCTCAGTGCATATATGTACCCACCATTTTAACATTGCTAGTCAAACTCTCTGAACTGAATCACACAGAGTATAAAGGTAATGGACAGTCTCTTTCCTAGATAACTCTACTGTTCCTCTCCCTCTTCTTATTCTTCCTCCTCTCCCTCTTCTTCTTCTTCCTCCTCTCCCTCTTCTTCTTCTTCCTCCTCCTCATTTTCTTCTTCTTCCTCTGGGGCAGTGTAATGTGTAATACATGTGCTCTTCCTCCTCCTCCTCCTCCTCCTCCTCCTCCTTTTCCTCTTTGCCTGTGTAATGTGTAATACATGTGGGTGTGTAAAGGTTGAGAGACAGCTGTGTCTCATCCTCCAGCCCTCCCTTGTCCTGATAAAAGAGGATCAAAGACATGATGTATACCGTGACCCTCCTTCCTCCTTCCTCTGCCTGCGGTGTGTGTGTGTGTGTGTGTGTGTGTGTGTGTGCCTGACCGTGTCCTTCCTCCTGCCTGCGTTGTGTCTGTTTCTTCGAGGGCAACATGGAGGGAAATGCTCAGCCGGGTCTGTGGGTGGCAGGGCTCGACATGGAGCCTGGGTGCACGAGGCTTGATATTGGTGCGCCTCGTCTACCCTCCAAACCGTCCTAATGAAACACTGTCGTTCCCCACATGGTCTGACCAGTCCTAGTCATGGACCAGTTAGGTGACATGTTGGCTGTTGTGGTGGGAAAAAAAAGAGAAATATTATACAAAAAATAACACAATGAGTAATTCAGTGGTGTAAAGTACTTCAGTAAAAATACTTTAAAATACTACTTAAGTAGTTTTTTTTTTTTGGGGGGGGGGGGTATCTGTACTTTACCTTACTATTCATATGTTTGACAACTTTGACTTCACCTATATTCATAGAGAAAATGATGTACTTTTTACTCCGTGCATTTCCCTGACACACAAAAGTGTTAGTTACATTTCGAATGCTTAGCAGGACAGTAAAATGGTCTAATTAACACACCTATCAAGAGAACATAGCTGGTCATCCCTACTGCCTCTGATCTGGAGGACTCACTAAACAGAGAACATCTCTGGTCATCCCTACTGCCTCTGATCTGGAGGACTCACTAAACAGAGAACATCTCTGGTCATCCCTACTGCCTCTGATCTGGAGGACTCACTAAACAGAGAACATCTCTGGTCATCCCTACTGCCTCTGATCTGGAGGACTCACTAAACAGAGAACATCCCTGGTCATCCCTACTGCCTCTGATCTGGAGGACTCACTAAACAGAGAACATCCCTGGTCATCCCTACAGCCTCTGATCTGGAGGACTCACAAAACAGAGAACATCCCTGGTCATCCCTACAGCCTCTGATCTGGAGGACTCACTAAACAGAGAACATCCCTGGTCATCCCTACTGCCTCTGATCTGGAGGACTCACTAAACAGAGAGCATCACTAGTCATCCCTACTGCCTCTGATCTGGAGGAGTCACTAAACAGAGAACATCCCTGGTAATCTCTACAGCCTCTGATCTGGAGGACTCACTAAACAGAGAACATCCCTGGTCATCCCTACTGCCTCTGATCTGGAGGACTCACTAAACAGAGAACATCCCTGGTCATCCCTACTGCCTCTGACTTGAAGTACTCACCAAACAGAGAACATCCCTGGTCATCCCTACTGCCTCTGATCTGGAGGACTCACTAAACAGAGAGCATCCATAGTCATCCCTACTGCCTCTGATCTGGAGGACTCACTAGACAGAGAACATCCCTGGTCATCCCTACAGCCTCTGATCTGGAGGACTCACTAGACAGAGAACATCCCTGGTCATCCCTACAGCCTCTGATCTGGAGGACTCACTAAACAGAGAACATCCCTGGTCATCCCTACTGCCTCTGATCTGGAGGACTCACTAAACAGAGAACATCCCTGGTCATCCCTACTGCCTCTGATCTGGAGGACTCACTAAACAGAGAACATCCCTGGTCATCCCTACTGCCTCTGATCTGGAGGAATCAGTAAACAGAGAACATCACTGGTCATCCCTACTGCCTCTGATCTGGAGGACTCACTAAACAGAGAACATCCCTGGTCATTCCTACTGCCTCTGATCTGGAGGACTCACTGAACAGAGAACATCCCTGGTCATCCCTACTGTCTCTGATATGGAGGACTCACTAAACAGAGAACACACCTGGTCGTCCCTACTGCCTCTGATCTGGAGGACTCACTAAACAGAGAACATCCCTGGTCATCCCTACTCCCTCTGATCTGGAGCACTCACTAAACAGAGAACATCCCTGGTCATCCCTATTGCATCTGATCTGAAGGACTCACTAAACAGAGAACATCCCTGGTCATCCCTACTGCCTCTGATCTGGAGGACTCACTAAACAGAGAACATCCCTGGTCATCCCTACAGCCTATGATCTGACAGACTCACTAAACAGAGAACATCCCTGGTCATCCCTACTGCCTCTGATCTGGAGGACTCACTGAACAGAGAACATCTCTGGTTATCCCTACTGCCTCTGATCTGGAGGACTCACTAAACAGAGAACATCCCTGGTCATCCCTACTGCCTCTGATCTGGAGGACTCACTAAACAGAGAACATCCCTGGTCATCCCTACTGCCTCTGATCTGGAGGACTCACTAAACAGAGAACATCCCTGGTCATCCCTACTGCCTCTGACTTGAAGTACTCACCAAACAGAGAACATCCCTGGTCATCCCTACTGCCTCTGATCTGGAGGACTCACTAAACAGAGAACATCCCTGGTCATCCCCACTGCCTCTGATCTGACACTCACAGAACAGAAAACATCTCTGGTTATCCCTACTGCCTCTGATCTGGAGGACTCACTAAACAGAGAACATCCCTGGTCATCCCTACAGCCTATGATCTGACAGACTCACTAAACAGAGAACATCCCTGGTCATCCCTACTGCCTCTGATCTGGAGGACTCACTAAACAGAGAACATCCCTGGTCATCCCCACTGCCTCTGATCTGACACTCACTGAACAGAAAACATCTCTGGTTATCCCTACTGCCTCTGATCTGGAGGACTCACTAAACAGAGAACATCCCTGGTCATCCCTACAGCCTATGATCTGACAGACTCACTAAACAGAGAACATCCCTGGTCATCCCTACTGCCTCTGATCTGGAGGACTCACTGAACAGAGAACATCTCTGGTTATCCCTACTGCCTCTGATCTGGAGGACTCACTAAACAGAGAACATCCCTGGTCATCCCCACTGCCTCTGATCTGGAGGACTCACTAAACAGAGAACATCCCTGGTCATCCCTACTGCCTCTGATCTGGAGGACTCACTAAACAGAGAACATCCCTGGTCATCCCTACTGCCTCTGACTTGAAGTACTCACCAAACAGAGAACATCCCTGGTCATCCCTACTGCCTCTGATCTGGAGGACTCACTAAACAGAGAACATCCCTGGTCATCCCCACTGCCTCTGATCTGACACTCACTGAACAGAAAACATCTCTGGTCATCCCTACTGCCTCTGATCTGGAGGACTCACTAAACAGAGAACATCCCTGGTCATCCCTACTGCCTCTGATCTGGAGGACTCACTGAACAGAGAACATCTCTGGTTATCCCTACTGCCTCTGATCTGGAGGACTCACTAAACAGAGAACATCCCTGGTCATCCCTACTGCCTCTGATCTGGAGGACTCACTAAACAGAGAACATCCCTGGTCATCCCTACTGCCTCTGATCTGGAGGACTCACTAAACAGAGAACATCCCTGGTCATCCCTACTGTCTCTGATCTGGAGGACTCACTAAACAGAGAACATCCCTGGGCATCCCTACTGCCTCTGATCTGAAGGACTCACTAAACAGAGAACATCACTGGTCATCCCTACTGCCTCTGATCTGGAAGACTCACTAAACAGAGAACATCCCTGGTCATCCCTACTGCCTCTGATCTGGAGGACTCACTAAACAGAGAACATCCCTGGTCATCCCTACTGCCTCTGATCTGGAGGACTCACTAAACAGAGAACATCCCTGGTCATCCCTACTGCCTCTGATCTGGTGGACTCACTAAACAGAGAACATCCCTGGTCATCCCTACTGCCTCTGATCTGGAGGACTCACTAAACAGAGAACATCCCTGGTCATCCCTACTGCCTCTGATCTGGAGGACTCACTAAACAGAGAACATCCCTGGTCATCCCTACTGCCTCTGATCTGGAGGACTCACTAAACAGAGAACATCCCTAGTTATCCCTACTGCCTCTGATCTGACAGAGAACACCCCTGGTTATCTGTAAATTAAAATAACTAGAACATGTGGCCATTCTTAATATAAGGAATTTGAAATAATTGTTGATACTTAAGTATATTTTAGAAATGACATTTTTTGCTACTTAAGTATATTTAAACCAAATACTTTTAGACTTTTACTCAAGTAGAATTTCACTGGGTGACTTTCATTTTTTCTTGAGTCATTTTCTATAGCATGAGAATTGCCTACTTTGTCCACCTCTGGCGTAATGATACCTTGGCTATATACACGGGGTACCAGTACCTAGTCGATGATAACTTGACTATAAACACGGGGTACCACCCCTTCAAATGAGTGGATTCGGCTATTTCAGCCTCACCCGTTGCTGACAGGTGTATAAAATTGACCACACAGCCATGAAATCTCCATAGACAGACATTGGCAGTAGAATGGCCCGTACTGAAGAGCTCAGTGACTTTCAACGTGGCACCGTCATAGGATGCCACCTTTCCAACAAGTCAGTATGTTAAAAAGTAAAAAAAAAAAAACATCTTCATATATTTCAATATACAGTACCAGTCAAAAGTTTGGACACACCTACACAATGACAGAATGCCAAGAGTGTGCAAAGCTATCATCAAGGCAAAGGGTGGCTACTTTGAATAATCTCAAAATATAAAAATATATTTGTGTTTAACACTTTTTTGGTTACTACATGATTCCATATGTGTTATTTCATAGTGTTGATGTCTTCACTATTATTCTACAATGTAGAACATTTTCAAAATAAACAAAAACCCTTGAATGAGTAGGTGTGTCCAAACTGTTGACTGGTACTGAATGTATATATCATTACCTTTTATTACTATTACATTTTAAATCCGTTTTTTCTCAAATTGGTTAATACATGTTGCAATGGAGAAAACGGAAAAAGGAACCCACTATTGAATGAAGAAGGCAGAAGGAATTAGAGTGTGTGGATGTGACTGTTGAGTGCCTCTGGTTAACTGTATGTTTTGGGGATAGAGGAGAAGGAACCAGTTTAATTAAAATGGTGTTAATGCTTTGTCACTCACAGAAACAGTTTTAGTGGGAGGTGGTGGTGGTGGGGGGTGGGGGTGGGGGGGGGGGGGGGGGGGGGTGACAAAAAGGAAGAGAAGAGAAAAAAAGCAGGGGGGAAATGATGCAGAAAGCTGTCCCCCCCCCCCCCCCTCCCCTCTCTCTCTGTGACCAGGGTTAGGGTTCTGTTCGAGCAGCAGATTAGAAACCGAGAATGTCCCCTGAACCCCTTTTTTTTTTTCCATGATCAACAGATCAGAGACATTCTTTCTGACTGGGATAATCTTAAAATAGGTTTGTTTATCTGAGTCAAAATCTCTTTTGTAAGACAGACCTGTACTGTTAGATCCAAATGGGGAACACATGTTACAACCCTTCTGAAGTACTTGTAGCCTCTGGTTAGGAAAATATTAAAATATATATTTTTATTTATTTTTTATCTTGAAATGTTGCAAAAAAATGCAACATTTGGCTTAAATGGTTGAAAACTGTGAAATTATATTAATATCACATCGAAATGAATCAAAAGCCATTACATGTGATGAATCACATTGTCTAATGGTATATGCATTTGTACGGCTATTTTGTTATCAAAAACAGATATTTTTGAAAGAATAAACTATTTTGTGGGTTTTCTATGTACGGGGAATATTTTACAAACTTTTATTTAAAATTGGTTATCCGTTCTGGCTTAATTTGGGAAAGATAACCTCCTATCTTCTGCTGTATCATAAAATGAATTGTCGTCGATGACTCTGACCTCATAAATCACCAACCCTTTTCTGAGTTCAAGATGCATGCTGAGATTAGATTAGTATTTATTTAATTATATTTTAAATTTGAATTGTAATTATTATTGCTTAGATTGTTTTAAACGTTACTTAGAAAACATAAGCCTATGCAACATTAACAAATTAAAAAACAGTTATGTAACAATGAGGTTTGTGCAGTAGGCTATAGGCCCAATACATTATCTCTGCATATTGGCTCTGCTTGAATTGCCCTTCCAATGTTGTTCTTCTCATACCATTTAGAAATTAGATTTACAAAATATAGGTACATGATCACACTGGTAATAGATGATTTGTTTTATTACTTGTGAGGCACAGCCGAGTGAGCGTAATAATTAGCTTTTTATTTTATTTGACTGAACTGATGGCGTGCATCTGATGGCCAGTCTGAGGGGACAGAGGGAGCGGGCTCCTACCCGACTCACCTTCCCCGCCGCTCTCCCTCCCCGAGCCTAGAAAAAGGGGACACTGTCGTCCAGCTGATGGCTGTCGGCTCGCTGCCTTATTTCTGCCTCAATAAATAGGAACGCAAGTGTTTATCGATAGGTTTTCTACGTATATGTTGGTGATCAAGCAGATTGTC